>NC_047111.1:112830277-113119093 GCF_902500255.1 Thalassophryne amazonica | reverse complement strand
TTTAACTTTAACTAGTAATGACTTCATGACTTCTTTGCTAAATAAAATTTTAACTATTAGAGAAAAAGTACTCATAACCATCCCAAAGACGTATCGTTATCTTTGGCTGCTTTCAGTGATGCCGGGTATTTGGTTAGACTCTTTCTCTCCGATTGTTCTGTCTGAGTTATTTCATTAGTTACTTCATCCAAACCATCAACATGTTTATTAGACCCCATTCCTACCAGGCTGCTCAAGGAAGCCCTACCATTATTTAATGCTCGATCTTAAATATGATCAATCTATCTTTGTTAGGTGGCTATGTACCACAGGCTTTTAAGGTGGCAGTAATTAAACCATTACTTAAAAAGCCATCACTTGACCCAGCTATCTTAGCTAACTATAGGCCAATCTCCAACCTTCCTTTTCTCTCAAAAAGTCTTGAAAGGGTAGCTGTAAAACAGCTAACTGATCATCTGCAGAGGAATGGTCTCTTTGAAGAGTTTCAGTCAGGTTTTAGAATTCATCATAGTACAGAAACAGCATTAGTGAAGGTTACAAATGATCTTCTTATGGCCTCAGACAGTGGACTCATCTCTGTGCTTGTTCTGTTAGACCTCAGTGCTGCTTTTGATACTGTTGACCATAAAAGTTTCTTACAGAGATTAGAGCATGCCACAGGTATTAAAGGCACTGCGCTGCGGTGGTTTGAATCATATTTATCTAATAGATTACAATTTGTTCATGTAAATGGGGAATCTTCTTCACAGACTAAGGTTAATTATGGCGTTCCACAAGGTTCTGTGCTAGGACCAATTTTATTCACTTTATACATGCTTCTCTTAGGCAGTATTATTAGACGGCATTGCTTAAATTTTCATTGTTACGCAGATGATACGCAGCTTTATCTATCCATGAAGCCAGAGGACACACACCAATTAGCTAAACTGCAGGATTGTCTTACAGACATAAAGAAATGGATGACCTCTAACTTCCTGCTTTTAAACTCAGATAAAACTGAAGTTATTGTACTTGGCCCCACAAATCTTAGAAACATGGTGTCTAACCAGATCCTTACTCTGGATAGCATTACCCTGACCTCTAGTAATACTGTGAGAAATCTTGGAGTCATTTTTGATCAAGATATGTCATTCAATGCGCATATTAAACAAATATGTAGGACTGCTTTTTTGCATTTACGCAATATCTCTAAAATTAGAAAGGTCTTGTCTCAGAGTGATGCTGAAAAACTAATTCATACATTTATTTCCTCTAGGCTGGACTATTGTAATTCATTATTATCAGGTTGTCCTAAAAGTTCCCTGAAAAGCCTTCAGTTAATTCAAAATGCTGCAGCTAGAGTACTAACGGGGACTAGAAGGAGAGAGCATATCTCACCCATATTGGCCTCTCTTCATTGGCTTCCTGTTAATTCTAGAATAGAATTTAAAATTCTTCTTCTTACTTATAAGGTTTTGAATAATCAGGTCCCATCTTATCTTAGGGACCTCATAGTACCATATCACCCCAATAGAGCGCTTCGCTCTCAGACTGCAGGCTTACTTGTAGTTCCTAGGGTTTGTAAGAGTAGAATGGGAGGCAGAGCCTTCAGCTTTCAGGCTCCTCTCCTGTGGAACCAGCTCCCAATTCAGATCAGGGAGACAGACACCCTCTCTACTTTTAAGATTAGGCTTAAAACTTTCCTTTTTGCTAAAGCTTATAGTTAGGGCTGGATCAGGTGACCCTGAACCATCCCTTAGTTATGCTGCTATAGACTTAGACCGCTGGGGGGTTCCCATGATGCACTGAGTGTTTCTTTCTCTTTTTGCTCTGTATGCACCACTCTGCATTTAATCATTAGTGATCGATCTCTGAACCCCTCCACAGCATGTCTTTTTCCTGGTTCTCTCCCTCAGCCCCAACCAGTCCCAGCAGAAGACTGCCCCTCCCTGAGCCTGGTTCTGCTGGAGGTTTCTTCCTGTTAAAAGGGAGTTTTCCTTCCCACTGTCGCCAAGTGCTTGCTCACAGGGGGTCGTTTTGACCGTTGGGGTTTTTCCGTAATTATTGTATGGCCTTGCCTTACAATATAAAGCGCCTTGGGGCAACTGTTTGTTGTGATTTGGCGCTATATAAATAAAATTGATTGATTGTTTTTCTCTTGAAGTCTATAAAAATAAGGCAATAAAAGTCTATAAAAAAAATAAAAGTACTTAATTCTTTCACCAAAACATCAAATCTAGGGTTTCATCTTAGATACACCTTCTGGCAAATTGTAGCTGAACTTTCAGGTCTCCTTTTAAAGAAAATCCTCATATAAAATCAACAATAATGATAATAATAATATTAAAGCAAACAGAGCTCTGGAACTGGATTGGAAACCATATCCAAATAATAATAAAATATCCAAATTCAGGTATCGGGATCAGATTGGAAGTGAAAAATTGTGGATTGGTGCATCCCTAGTTCAAACTGATGGACTTTTTTGGTTTTTATGCAAATATTTTCTCATTTTGAAATGGATGCCTGCAACACATTTCAAAAAAAGTTGGGACAGTGGTAACAAAAGACTGGGAAAGTTGATGAATGCTCAAAGAACACCTGTTCGGAACATTCCACAGGTGAACAGGTTAACTGGAAACAGGTGAGTGTCATGTCTGGGTATAAAAGGAGCATCCCCAAAAGGCTCAGCCGTTCACAAGCGAAGCTGAGGAGAGGATCACCACTTTGTGAACAACTGCATGAAAAAATAGTCCTACAGTTTAAGAACAATGTTTCTCAGCGTTCAGTTGCAAGAAACTTATTGATTCCAACATCTACAGTCCACAATATAATCAGAAGATTCAGAGAATCTGGAGAACTTTCTACACGTAAGCGGCAAGGCTGAAAACCAACACTGAATGCCCGTGATCTTCGATCCCTCAGGAGGCACTGCATTAAAAACTGACATCATTGTTGTGTGTTGGGGGGTTTGGCTGGATGTTTTTGTGTTGTTTTCTTTCTTTGCTCTCCAGGTGGTATGCAAACTGGTTTTTGTCTGTGGAGAAGGTGCTGGCAGAAGAGTCCTACACCCTCATCAGCATTATTAGCTGCACCTGTGGAGGATGTTCACGTGCAGGCCTACTTACTCGCAGCACCTGTGGATGATGCTCACGTGTAAACTTAAAGACTTTCAGCTGAAGCAGATAATGAGATGGCGTTCTGCATTTAAGCCATGAGTGGTTCAAGCACAATTGCCAGGAACTCGACCTTGTGACGTTCGTTTGTGAGACGCTGAGGACCGCGCCAGGGTTTGACACATCGTGCCTGTGAAGGAGGACGGGTGAGGGACACATGCTGTCAGCACACATCAGAGGTGATTATTGTCTGAATGATCGTTAATAGTAATTTGGCATTTTGTTACGCAGTGTATTTGAACATTGATGAGAATTGTGCAGTTTGCTTCTCACTGCCGTGGCGTACGGACTGATGATCCTCCACCTGTTGTGAGAAGCTACTCATTTACATAAAGCTTAAATTCAGACCTGAATGTGTTGCTGATAGTGTGTGCCTCTGAAAGATATTTGCTGTAGCTCTGATGACTTACCTCACCTCTTCTATCCTTCACAGAGTCAGTTTGTCGCGTCCACCTGGGGGGTGTTTGGCGGTGAGTCTGAGTCCAGAAGCGCTGAGGCTTCGATCCTTTTGGGCGCTGGAGAGCGCGCCATCCTTCACTCCGCCAGACAAACCAAATATTTATGTTGTACACTAATTATTGCACTGGAGGGGAAATAAAATCGTTTTGCTTGTGGAACCGCTTTCTGGTTATTTAGCGCTGGGTTCGGTCAGACGTTGGTCCGCTCCTCAACCTGCGTCTGCACATAACAGTAGTTCCTGGCCATTCCAAAATGGACCCAGCGGCAGAAGCGGTTCCGTTTGCCGAAAGAGTTCAAGAACACTTGGAGAAAATATGG
The DNA here is from genome assembly GCF_902500255.1 of Thalassophryne amazonica. NCBI lineage: Eukaryota > Metazoa > Chordata > Actinopteri > Batrachoidiformes > Batrachoididae > Thalassophryne > Thalassophryne amazonica. The sequence goes on along the minus strand of NC_047111.1, from coordinate 113,115,164 downwards.
GAGCAATTACAGCATCTCGCAAACCAAATTAAACAAACACATGCCCGCGTTACGGAGCTTGCAGCGCAAGCCGTTCCGCTTCCTGCTGCTCCAGCTGCGTCACCATCGATACCGGTGCAGATAACTCCGTCACCCAGAGATTCGGCTTCCGAACCAATCATTTGTCATCCGGAGCCTTATGCGGGAAACGTTGAAGCCTGTGCTCCGTTTTTGATGCAATGTTCTCTGGTTTTTGCTCAGCGACCGGCTTCCTTCTCCGAGGTGACGCTTTAGCTTGGGTCACTGCGTTGTGGAGTAATAACTCTCCATTGTTAGGATCCTTTAAGGATTTCTCTCGGGAGTTCCGCTTGGTTTTTGACCATCCGGTGAAAACAAATACCGTTGCCCAACGGTTGCTGAATCTCAGGCAGGGGAGGCGGAGTGTGGCGGATTATTCCGTGGATTTCCGAATTTTTTCTGCTCAGTCCGGTTGGAATGCCGCAGCTTTAAGAGGAGTGTTTGTAGATGGTTTGAACGATCCATTAAAAGACGAGCTAGCAGTCCGTGACGAACCAAAAGATTTAGATGAACTAATATCTTTGGTTATTCGTCTAGATGATCGGATAAAGGAGCGTGGACGCGAGAGAGGACGGACATCAGAGCGGGTTTTTTCGTCTCGGGGCTTTCCCTGACACAGATCTAGGCTGCCTCTTCTTCGCCCCACTGAGACTCCTCCGACGGGACCTCTGGCTCCTCTTGCGGATGAGCCCATGGAGCTCAGACGAGCTGAAGCCGCCATATTGCCCCGGTCACATAAGCGTCAAGAAAGATAGTGATGACGTATCTCCAGGTGTTCTGGGACAGGCATAAAAATGGACACACAAAAAAAGAACAAAAAAACCCTTTGGTTGTTTAGTTATTTGGGCTATTTTTGTTTTTTTTATAAGGGGTTATAAATTGTTTGGGGATTTAGAGGCGGTTCCGGAGGAGTGAACGACTGGCAGTTCGGAGCTCGGCTGGACTCAGGTAATCGTTTATTTTCATTATTTGGACTTAGGTATTTTCTGTTTGAGGATTGGGTCGTTTTGTTTTGTTGTTTTTTATTTCCCTGCTTCCCTAACCCCAACCTCACATTGCTCTGAGACTGTTTTGTCTTTTGGGTTGTGGGGTGGTACAGGTTGGTCACGCTGAGTGTTTCTCAGAAGACCTCTGCACCTAGGGGGGGGTTGTCAGGGGCGTTTTTTTGGGTTTGGTTAGGGCCCGGTTCCTCTCCAGCCCCGGTGGGCCTTTGACCGTTCGTCATTGGTGTTACCGGGGTGTGGTGCAGCGGGAACATACCTCAGTCGGAGTGGTGGGCCGATCTGTTGCCGTTCGCCATTTCGGTAGTTCCACCCCTCCCGATAGGCTGGTGGTATGGTCAGGTTGGGGCACCGGACGTCTTTCCGGTTTTCCATGTTGTATGGCTGGGGGGCCTGGCTGCCTTTTTGTTTCTGTCTTTTGTTTTTCCTTCCAGGTGGCTTGCATTTGGGACTGAGTGGCTGTGTTGCTGAGGTTATCAGGACCTCACCCTGATCACCTGCGGCTCGTCAGGACTCACAGCTGAGGTGCATCTATATGGATTGGAACATGGTGGCATTTAAGACTGGAGTATACAGTGTGTATTTGCCAGAGACTCGACCTTGTGACCAGACGGGTGAGATCGTCGTCTCGGGAGCCATCTCATCATCAGTGGATGCAGAGAACGTCCAGGGTTTGATGCACGGTCTGTGAAAAAGGAGGGGGTGAGGTCTCACGCTCGTCAGCACACTTCCTGAGGTACATTAGATTTTGTGACTAACATTTATACAGTTAGTAAATGTGGTGTCCCTCACACCTTTTATATTGAGCTGTATGTTAGTCATGTATCGGCTTCCACTGCAGTGGAGTTTTGTGAACTGGATGTTCCATGCCTGCAGGTTGGGAAGCTGATTAGTAATCAAGCCAGGAAGTGTTTGCTGTTTGTACACCTTTAAGTGTTCTCTCTGTGTGTAGAGTGTGGACTCACATAATGGTTCCTTCTTTCACAGACTCGGTTTGTTGCGGCCACCTGGGGGGTGTCGGCGGGGTCCTTGGGTCCGAACAGCTTCTGGCTCTGGACCGTTAGCACTGCTGGGAGCGCACCACGCCAGACCGCACTTTCTTTTGTATTTTTTGTATCACTGTTATGTATTAAATTCAGTTAGCCTTTGTACCGTGCTCTGCTTATTTCATACTGGGTCCTTCAAACGCTGGTCGGTTCTCCGAGCTGCGTCCGACACATAACATTCCACTGCGCTTCGTGGATGGGACCGGGTTAGTTTTTCCTGTTTCATTCCCCAGCTTAGTAGTTTTGTGCCGTTCACCAAAATTGGGCTAACGATAGGCTCTGGGAGTGATCTGGGGTCTTTTGAGGTGCTGGGGGGGGGGGGGGGGGGTAACAGGGTTTGACAGTTGTTTTATTTTGCCCCCAGGGTGTTTTAATGAAGTCTGCCGGGGGTTGTATTTTTGTGTGGTTATGTTTCCTTCCAGGTTCCACCTCCAGGGTCGATGGGACGGTCCTCTGGGGGGGAATTGATTGTGGGGCCGATTAACCAAGTGTGGCCGGGTCTGGGGTTCCTGGGTTGTGGGGAGGGTACCCCCTGGGGTTGATGGTACGGTCCTCTGGGGGGCGCTGTTCCTCCGTGTAAACCTGGGGACCTCTGTAAGATTCCGGTTTTGGTTGTTCTCTCCTGGAACTGGCGGTAAAGGTCTTCTGGGGGGGGGGGGGGGGGGGTGCTCTGCATATCATTCTGGGGGGGGTTGTTTGTTATTTTTCTTTGTGAATTTATGTTTGTATTGTGTTGTTGGGGCTGTGTTGGGTTATTGCATTTGGGAGTTTTTCTTTTCTTCCCGGGGTTGGATGGGACGGTCCGCTGGGGAGGGTTTGGGTGGGTTTTGTGTTTTTCTTCTATGTTGGGTTGTATATGGGACTTTTTTGGGGTTTTTGTTGATGCCAGCCGGCCTTCCAGCCGCGGTGCCCTGTCCTGCCGTTTGCTTTCTGTTATGGACCCCGGAGGGAGATGTTGTTCTCGGGCCTGGTCTGTTCGGTCGCCGGGGGGCTTCCCATTGATGGGGGGTACTGTTGTGTGTTGGGGGGTTTGGCTGGATGTTTTTGTGTTGTTTTCTTTTCTTTGCTCTCCAGGTGGTATGCAAACTGGTTTTTGTCTGTGGAGAAGGTGCTGGCAGAAGAGTCCTTCACCCTCATCAGCATTATCAGAGATTAGAGCATGTCATAGGTATTAAAGGCACTGCGCTGCGGTGGTTTGAATCATATTTGTCTAATAGATTACAGTTTGTTCATGTAAATGGGGAATCTTCTTCACAGACTAAAGTTAATTATGGAGTTCCACAAGGTTCTGTGCTAGGACCAATTTTATTCACTTTATACATGCTTCCCTTAGGCAGTATTATTAGACGGTATTGCTTAAATTTTCATTGTTACGCAGATGATACCCAGCTTTATCTATCCATGAAGCCAGAGGATACACACCAATTAGCTAAACTGCAGGATTGTCTTACAGACATAAAGACATGGATGACCTCTAATTTCCTGCTTTTAAACTCAGATAAAACTGAAGTTATTGTACTTGGCCCCACAAATCTTAGAAACATGGTGTCTAACCAGATCCTTACTCTGGATGGCATTACCCTGACCTCTAGTAATACTGTGAGAAATCTTGGAGTCATTTTTGATCAGGATATGTCATTCAAAGCGCATATTAAACAAATATGTAGGACTGCTTTTTTGCATTTACGCAATATCTCTAAAGTCAGAAAGGTCTTGTCTCGGAGTGATGCTGAAAAACTAATTCATGCATTTATTTCCTCTAGGCTGGACTATTGTAATTCATTATTATCAGGTTGTCCTAAAAGTTCCCTAAAAAGTCTTCAGTTAATTCAAAATGCTGCAGCTAGAGTACTGACGGGGACTAGAAGGAGACAGCATATCTCACCCATATTGGCCTCTCTTCATTGGCTTCCTGTTAATTCTAGAATAGAATTTAAAATTCTTCTTCTTACTTATAAGGTTTTGAATAATCAGGTCCCATCTTATCTTAGGGACCTTGTAGTACCATATCACCCCAATAGAGCGCTTCGCTCTCAGACTGCAGGCTTACTTGTAGTTCCTAGGGTTTGTAAGAGTAGAATGGGAGGCAGAGCCTTCAGCTTTCAGGCTCCTCTCCTGTGGAACCAGCTCCCAATTCAGATCAGGGAGACAGACTCCCTCTCTACTTTTAAGATTAGGCTTAAAACTTTCCTTTTTGCTAAAGCTTATAGTTAGGGCTGGATCAGGTGACCCTGAACCATCCCTTAGTTATGCTGCTATAGACGTAGACTGCTGGGGGGTTCCCATGATGCACTGTTTCTTTCTCTTTTTGCTCTGTATGCACCACTCTGCATTTAATCATTAGTGATTGATCTCTGCTCCCCTCCACAGCATGTCTTTTTCCTGGTTCTCTCCCTCAGCCCCAACCAGTCCCAGCAGAAGACTGCCCCTCCCTGAGCCTGGTTCTGCTGGAGGTTTCTTCCTGTTAAAAGGGAGTTTTTCCTTCCCACTGTAGCCAAGTGCTTGCTCACAGGGGGTCATTTTGACCGTTGGGGTTTTACATAATTATTGTATGGCCTTGCCTTACAATATAAAGTGCCTTGGGGCAACTGTTTGTTGTGATTTGGCGCTATATAAAAAAATTGATTGATTGATTGATGACGGATGACCTCTGCTGCACCAAACCTGGAAAACATGCCCTCGACCAGGGCATCTGCAACAGTCCCGGCCTCTTGATCTGGTATGGCGTAGGCCTCTGGCCATTTAGTAAAGTAGTCCATAGCAAATAGGACATAGCGGTTACCCTTGTTAGTATGGGGAAATGGGCCCATTATGTCCACTGCAACACTTTCCATAGGGGCACCTACTGCCAGCTGTTGGAGCTGGGCACGGGACTAGTCTGGGGGACCCTTGTGAGCAGTACAAAGGTCACACTGGCGGCAAAAGTCCTCAACATCCCTCTTGAGCTGGCCCCAGTAGAAACTCTGCCGGAGACGATGAAAAGTTTTTGAGACTCCAAAGTGACCTGCTCCAGCAGATCCGTGACAGGCCTTTAGCACTGACTCTCTTAGTGCCCTTGGGAAATTACCTGCCACCTCTCCTCCCCAGTGGCTGGCTCTTTCCAGGCCCTTTGGAGCACCCCGTCCTTCACCTGGAGAGCCCCAAACTTTTCAAACAGTCCTTTAGTAGCGAGAGAACAACCTGCAATTTCACCCCAATGTGGTTTTTGTCCTGACTCCACCCCCTGCAACACTGGTTGTAAGTCCGGATCCTGTTCTTGTTGTGCTCTCCACTCCAGGGGGTTAACCACCTGTGTCCCTCTGCAGAGAAGCGCATCACCATGCTGTGTGGGGCCCTGCTCCTCCTCAAAGCGGAGCTCAGTTTCCCGTGCCTCTTTCTTTTCACAGTGACGGCAGCCATCGGGTGCACAGGGACGCCTGGACATGGCGTCTGCGTTGGCATGACGAGTTCCCACTCTGTGCTCCACCTAGAAGACATATGGGGCCAGTTCTTCCAGCCAGCGTGCGATCTGTCCCTCCGGCTCTTTGAAGGACATTAACCACTGGAGGGCTGCGTGATCAGTTCACACAGTGAAGGGTAGGCCACAGAGGTAGTACTTGAAGTGACTTATAGCTCTCACAATAGCAAGGAGCTCTCTGCGTGTGACACAATAGTGCCGTTCAGCTTTATTGAAAGTCTTACTAAAGTAAGCCACCACTTTCTCTCCTTCTTGCCCCACTTGGCTTAGCACTGCTCTCATTCCCACATTGCTGGCGTCTGTGTCCAAAACGAACAGTCGATTGGGGTCTGGAGTGGAGAGAATGGAAGATTCCGTTAAGGCCTTCTTCAAGCAGCTGAAGGCCTGCTCGCACTCTGGTGTCCAGGCAAAGTCACTGTCCTTACGCTGCAGGTGAACCAGGGGCACAGCTATACAAGAAAAGCCACGCACAAACCGCCTGTAGTAGAATGCCAGTTCAATGAAGCTCTTTAGCTCTCGCAGATTAGAGGGGGTCTGCCAGTTCTTTACAACTTGCACTTTCTCCTCCATAGTGCTTATGCCCTCTCCTCCAATCTTGTGCCCCAAAAACTCCAGTTCTTTTCTCATAAAGCAGCACTTGTCAGGGTGGAGTTTTAGACCTGCTGCTGCTATCTTTCTTAAAACCCGGCACAGGGACATTAAAGTGGCCTTGAAGGAGCTCCCGTGGACAAGTATGTCATCCAAGTATACCAGACATTCCTGTCATGGGATTTCGGCCAGCACATTTTCCATCAGCCGTTCAAAAGTGGCTGGAGCGTTGCACAGTCCGAAGCAGAGGACACGCAACTGCCACAGCCCTCTACCGGTGCAGAAAGCAGTCTTTGGTTTAGCGTCAGGGCTAAGAGGCACGTGCCAGTACCCTCTGCGTAAGTCCAATGACAAAAACCAGGACGAGCCGGACACCAAGTCCAGAGACTCATCAATGCGAGGCAGCGGGTACGAGTCTTTTTTTGTGACGCTATTTAAAGGCCTATAGTCCACACAAAATCGCATTTTTTGGCTCTTTTTCTTGTTCACCATCACAACCCCTGAGGCCCAGGGGCTGTCAGAGGGCTCAATAATCCCAGTCTTAAGCATCTCGTCAACTGCACTATCTGCAGCCTCCTGATGAGCGAGAGGGAGGTGGCGAGGGCGCATTTTGATTGGCCGTGTGTCCCCAGTGTCAATTTTGTGCTGCACCAGGTGTGTCAGGCCCACTTCATCCTCTGTCAGTGCAAAAATGTCTTTAAACTCGCACAGTAACTCCCACAGCTCCTCCTGCTGTTGGGGTTCCAAGTTCTCTCTGTTCCGCCCCCATATCTTCCTCACTGCTGCCCGTCTGTCTACTCCTCCCCCCACAGGTTGCTGGACAAGGGCAGGGGGAAGCACATGGGTTGGGGACTGGGGTGCAGTGGGCAAGGTACTTGGGGAAGTAACATGAAAAGGGGGGTCGAAAGCCTCTGCAGCTCTCGAGGTTGCTGGATAAGGGCATGGGGTGTGTGTTGGGTGCACCATTTCAACTGTGGGACCCTCGGGAAAAGTCAGTGTGTTCTTTCCCAGATCTAACACACAGCGAGCAACCCGGAGAAAGTCCAGTCCTAATATGCATGGATCTTGGACAGCTGCAACCCACACCTCAAAGTTCACAGACATATTCCCCACCCGAATAGTGACCACCCCTCTACCAAGCATAGGGGCCAGCTCACCAGTCACTGTCCGGAGTTTTACTACAGTAGATTCCAAACAAGTTTCAACTGGAACTAGATCAGGGTGCATCAAAGTAGCAGTGGAGCCCGTGTCGACAAGCGCCACACATGGAGCACCCGCCAGAGCGATGGGAACATGGCAAAAATTCCCCGCGTGTGTCGAGCCCACCACGCGTGCAGTCTCTGCGACGTCATCTGCTTCTGGGGGAAGAGGAGCCCCGCTCCCCCGACCCTTCAGTTGGGCTCCATCCATAGTAGACACTACCCGTACGGACATGGCGATGTCATCTGCTTCTGGGGGGAGCGAAGCCCTGCTCCCCCGACCCATCGGTTGGGCTCCGTTCACCAGGGGCAAGTGGGACACAGGAGCAAGGGCCTGTGTCGTCCCATTTACACAGACCCCAGATCGGTTTCCTGCCCCCCCCCCCCCCCCACTTGCCTGGGGCACTGCACGCTGATATGGCCAGCCTGACCGCACAACCAGCACACAGGGGGACCCCGGCGGGAGCGAGGACGAGCACCGCCGCGAGGTGGCTGCAGCGACACCACACGAATCAGTTCAGTTAACTCAGCAGTCCATGCCGGTTTCTCTTGGCCTGGGGTCTCCTGCATCACACTCCTCACAACAGGGCCAGCTCCGACGTGGATGTTCTCTGCAGCTGCTCCCATGGCCTCTCTCTCTAGGGCCAGCTCCAGCGCCTCCTGCAGAGTGTGGGGATGTGCCAGCTGTGTCTGCATGTGTAGCTCTCCGGGAGTGATTGCTCGGATAAACTGGTCTCTGGCTAGTTCACTTTGCACATCAGCAGACATGTGGGAATATGCCCTTCTAGTTAAGGTTTCAATGTCATTGGCTAGAGCACATAGTGGCTCCCCATTCAGTCTCTGCCTGCTTGCCAGCTCTGAACGCAGGACACCGGGTTGGTTACACTGTCCAAAACGCCTCTTCAGGGCCCCCACTAAAGCTCCATAATTGTCCCTCTCAGCTGGGCTTAGCAGCAGCAAGCACGTTAGGGCCTCTTCGGTAAGGCAAAGGGCAAGTTGAAGTGCTTTAATGTCCTCAGACCAGCCCGCAGCCCGTGCTAACAGTTCAAATTGGGCATGGAAAGCCTCCCAGTCCGCCTTACCGGAGTACTTCGGCATTTTCACTTCGAGCCGAAGGGCGCCGCCATCTTTGTTTACACAAAGTAGAGAGGGAGACAGACACCCTCTCTACTTTTAAGATTAGGCTTAAAACTTTCCTTTTGCTAAAGCTTATAGTTAGGGCTGGATCAGGTGACTCTGAACCATCCCTTAGTTATGCTGCTATAGACTTAGACTGCTGGGGGGTTCCCATGATGCACTGAGTGTTTCTTTCTCTTTTTGCTCTGTATGCACCACTCTGCATTTAATAATTAGTGATTGATCTCTGCTCCCCTCCACAGCATGTCTTTTTCCTGGTTCTCTCCCTCAGCCCCAACCAGTCCCAGCAGAAGACTGCCCCTCCCTGAGCCTGGTTCTGCTGGAGATTTCTTCCTGTTAAAAGGGAGTTTTTCCTTCCCACTGTCGCCAAGTGCTTGCTCACAGGGGGTCGTTTTGACCGTTGGGGTTTTTACGTAATTATTGTATGGCCTTGCCTTACAATATAAAGCGCCTTGGGGCAACTGTTTGTTCTGATTTGGCGCTATATAAATAAAATTGATTGATTGATTGATTTGGCCGCACGTCGCCGGCTGGAGATTTGGCGCCACAGCGGTCCCCCACACCGGAGCCACACCCAGCATCAGCAGCTAGCTTCCTAGCGGTCTGTTTTAAGTGAGCAATGTGCTCAGAAGCAGGGCCAGAGTCCGTCATATACCATGAAGCGCCTAAATAATCACTGTCCGTCACCTCCTCCTTCACACATCGGTGGTCAGTCTTGCCCCGCTGTTTGGCCATCCTGCCGGTCCGGGCTACGTGTGGCTAACAGAGATAAACAACAGAAACTCCGGTCTTTTACTTCTGACACCAGTGTAGTGTCCCACTGGACGTGATGAAAGGATGGACAAGATAGACGTGAATAACCGTCTCTTTATGGAAACTTAATGGTTACTGTCGGCCGTAACCACGCCAATACAGGTGTCTCTGAACGAGCTGCTACTACGCAGGCTGAACACACGGTGGCAAATCTGCACGTACACACCAACACATTATACTCCTGCTCTCTAGCCCGGCCCCCTCCCCATGTGGTCCAATCACATACCTGTCTTTTACCCCACACACAACAATGCATTTACAAACACTCAGTAACCCAGAACATCTCATAACATTTTCAACCTGAACATATTTGAAGGGTCACTACAATATAAATTTAACTCCATACTCCAAAAATTTACGTTTCCTTAAGATTTATTATGGCCACTCTTAAAACTTCACTTATCTTTATTTATACCTATGTGCAAGTTTACTGAACTTGCAATCATTCTAAGTGATGCATGTGTGCATTGATACCACATTTTAGAGGAGCATAAAACATATACCTTGGTATTTATAAAGCAATTTACTATATATTGTTCATTTTGACGACATTTTGTGGAGCTCCTCCAACTTTTACCCCAGCCTCCCCTCAGCTCCCCCAACAAAAATTTCCTGGCGCCGCCACTGCTGTGAGTTAATGTAAACCTGTTGTTTTGAAAACAGCAAATTGTGTTAAACTTCATGCAGAATTAGATGTAAAATATTAAAAATCAGAGTTGGCAAAATATCAGTCAAACGAATCGATAGCGCAGCAGGTCCGATGGTGTTGATTTTATTTACGGAACTTAAAACTCGACTTTGTCTGCACGTGAACGCAACATCAGCGCGCAGTGCTTTTGGGTCATATCGCGAGAACACGTCAGGGCGCTACAGCGCTGAGCAACATGGCTGAAGGTATGAGGCTGATGTTTTTCACTCTCTCTTAGTCCGTGCTGTGGTCGTTCAATTATCGGATTGAAGCAACTGGTGTCTGGACAGTTTAACGAGTTATTAAAAGACGCAGCGTTGCTGCATTTGTATGAGCGTCGACAGCCAGTTCGTAAGAAAGACCCGCCGTTAGCTCGCTAGCTGGATGTCACAGCTAAATGCGAGTTAGCCAAACCGAGCTGAAGTAGAGGTGGTTTTTAAAGGGTTTGACGAGTGGGAAAAAGTCTTCATTGGCGGATTTTCTGTTTGTTATACATTTGTAATGGATAATGTTGGTGTCACTGCCTGTCAGGCACTCGACAAGGGCACAACGACGGAGAATCTGCTTACTTTATCAACAGTCTGTGGTGTTCAGGTTTCTTCTGCAGAGTCAGTGACATCTTTTGTGAGCTTGGCAGATGATTACCAATGACTTTGTAGTCGAGAAATGAAGTTTCAACATAAAGGGATCTTCTTATGCACCTTTTTGCAAGTCTAGATCAAGTGGTAAATGGACTGCATTCATAGAGCACTCTTCCATCTATATCAGAAGCTCACAGCGCTTTACAATGATGCCTTACATTCACCCATTCACAGACACATTCACACACAGGTGTCAGGCTGCTGCATTGCAAGGCGCTCACTACACACCAGTAGAGGTGGGCGGATCGATCCTAATATCGATAATATCAATACCAACACTGGTATTAATATTGAACGATCCTCTTGTAAAAAGATCGATACTCAAGCTTTTTTCTCTCCCGCACACACTGATTGCTGCGCGTGCAGATTCATCAAAGTCTACTCTCTGTATGTAAGAGCAGCGCTGCACTGTGTCACAACACGGAGCAGCGCTGCACTGTCACAACACGGAGCAGCGCTGCACTGTGTCACAACACGGAGCAGCGCTGCACTGTGTCACAACACGGAGCAGCGCTGCACTGTGTCACAACACGGAGCAGCGCTGCACTGTGTCACAACACGGAGCAGCGCTGCACTGTGTCACAACACGGAGCAGCGCTGCACTGTGTCACAACACGGAGCAGCGCTGCACTGTGTCACAACACGGAGCAGCGCTGCACTGTGTCACAACACGGAGCAGCGCTGCACTGTGTCACAACACGGAGCAGCGCTGCACTGTGTCACAACACGGAGCAGCGCTGCACTGTGTCACAACACGGAGCAGCGCTGCACTGTGTCACAACACGGAGCAGCGCTGCACTGTGTCACAACACGGAGCAGCGCTGCGCTGCACTGTGTCACAACACGGAGCAGCGCTGCACTGTGTCACAACACGGAGCAGCGCACCCTTGTATTGTGGTTTGTCAGCCCTCTACCTCAGGAGATTTTGTTTTAAGTTGTGTTGAGTGATATTTTTTAAACAAAAATGTTGATTGTGATAAAGTATTTTGTTGTCACATACAATGTTGGGCGAAATTCTATCCTGTCTTTTGGATCCTTTGGATCTGTGAAGCTTAAATGTGAAAAAGTATCGGTATCGATATCAGCGATACTGGGCCTGTATTTACTTGGTATCGGATCAATATCAAAATTCCCGGTATCACCCACCTCTACACACCAGTGTCGCAGACCGAGCGGTCTCCCCTACAAATCGGTCTGGTTGTCTTCACTGTGCATGCATGATTTCGGACCTCAGCCGCACATCTGAGATAGTCTCTTCACCCAGAACGATCAAATGGATTAATGGGATTATTAACCATCAGATGACAAGGTAAAACCTCTTACATCATTCTAAAGTCAGTTTTAAGCAGAAACTCTGCAAAACTCTGTGACGCTTTGAAATGGCCAACACACATTGAATGCATCAGCTACCAGCTCGTGTAGCTGCAGCGCTCTGATCAATTCCTCTGCCTTTTATGATGAAATAATGGTGAATTTATGTGAAAATGATTGTTGTACATAAGTTTCAGATATCTGTCACTGAGATAGATGATGACTTGAGTGCAGTTTTAAGCAGAAACAAGGTGTTAATCCATGAACTGCGGCTAATGACGCATGCGCAGTGAAGGCAGGGCGGACCGATTTTTAGGGGGACTGTTCGGTATGCGACACCGGGAGCAACTAGGGGATTAAGGACCTTGCCCAAGGGTCTGTAGTGATTGTCTGGCCAGACAAGGGTTTGAACCAAGGATCCTCTGGTCTCAAGCCCACTGCTTAACCACTGGATCATCACCTCCCAAGGCGTGTCTTAAAAATATTAAAATTGATAACAAAAATACCTCAGAGATTATGAGATGATGGCTCAAAGAAATGTACCTGTTGCCTTAAATGAAAATGCGATGCTCCCCTGAAGGAACTGATTTAATGGCTACAGAGAGCACTCTATAGCAGGGGTGGCCAAGTTCGGTCCTCGAGAGCCACATTCCTGACACTCTTAGTTGTCTCCCTGCTCCAACACACCTGAATCCAATGAAAGACTCGTTAGTAGACTTTTAATGAGCCTTTCATTAGATTCAGGTGTGTTGGAGCAGGGCGACAACTAAGAGTGTCAGGAATGTGGCTCTCGAGGACCAAACTTGGCCACCCCTGCTCTATAGCCATGAAACCATTATAATTAATTCATTAATTAATAAACAAACAAATATATGTGTGTGTGTTAGCAGAAATCATTGAATTGAATTTATTTATTTATCCGGCACACAACTGAGCAACAACAAAGGCAATAACAAAACATAAAAGAAACAACGTACGAAAACCCGTGTGGCCGAAAGGGTGAAGGCAGAAGCAAAGCTTATAAGCACCCTCCCCTTATACCATTTAAAATAAAGAATGTATATATACATATGTACACATACATACATATATACATACACACCTACACATATGGTCATAATAACTGTACAAGAAAAGAGAGAAAAGAAAAGGAAAAAAAGTGCATAAACAATTTAACTTAATCACAAAATTTCAAAACACAACCAAACAAGTAAGAGTGAACAGTGGCAAAATGTAAACCTAATCCTTCAACCTATAACAGGTAAATATATTCTTTTTGTAAAGCCTTTTAAAACCAACCAGTGTACCAAGTATTTTAATATTATCAGGACAATTATTCCAAATATTAACACCCCTGACGGAAACACAATGACTTTTAACAGTAGTACGGATCTTCAGTTTCTCAAATAATAATGTTCCTCTCAAACAGTAACTGGAGTCTCTCATTTTAAACAGATTCTGGATATGTAGAGGCAAAAGCTTATTTTTTAACTTTATACATAATCTGTACTGTAATATAATTAACCAAGTCCCAGAATTTTAAAATTTGCAGACAAGCAAATAACGAATTTGTTGGCTCTCGATATGGTTTATTACTGATAATTCTTATGGCTTTCTTTTGCAACAGAAAAACTGGCTTAGTATTAGTTCTGTATGTATTTCCCCAAACCTCGACACAATATGTCATATATGGAACAAGTAATGCATGATATAAAGTGGTCAGTGCATGTTGGGTGAGGAAGTCCTGGGCTTTGTGCAGAATTGCAATGGCTTTTGACATTTTAGTTTTAACGTAGTGTTTTCCAGCTTAATCTATCATCAATATGAACACCAAGAAATTTTGTATCTGTTACAATTTCAATATCATGTAGTAATAGTTTTTTGCTTAAATTCCTGGTCTTATTCCCAAATATCATACACTTAGTAAATGGAGCGATAATTTATTTAAATCAAACCATTTTTTAAATTTATGTAATTCGTTCTCCATCTTGTCCAGGAGCTGTCCCAAATGATCCCCACTACAAAACACAGTCGTATCGTCTGCAAATAAAATACAAGTTACATACTTAGAAACCAAACATATATCATTAATATACAAAAGGAACAACAGTGGCCCAAGGACTGAACCCTGGGGCACCCCATAAGTAATCTTCAAAAACTCAGAATTTGTCCCAACAAAGTGGACACACTGATACCTACTGTCTACGTAGCTGGCTATGCAGTCGTGTGCCATTCCCCTGATACCATACTTCTGTAATTTGTCCAATAGCAAGGTATGATCTATAGTATCAAATGCTTTCTGTAAAAAAAAAAAAACCCTACAGTATATTGCTTATTTTCAATCGCGTTGGTAATTTGTTCAACGAAATCCATCACAGCCTACGAAGTAGTGCGATTCTTTCTAAAACTGTATTGCTGCTCGCTAAGGATATGATGTTTAGTTAAAAAATTGTTTAACATAATTTCAAATACCTTTTCCAGAATTTTAGGGTAAGAGGGAGATTGGCCTATAATTGCAAAAGACATGCTTGTCACCAGATTTGAACAATGGGATCACTTTAGATATTTTCATTTTGAAATGAAATTTCCCAGTCATTAATGACAAATTATAGATATATGTTAAAGGCTTAACAATGCAATCAATAATATTTTTAACCAAAAACATATCAAAACGGTCACTATCAGTTGATTTTTTCCCTTTAAGTTTGTGAGCTATATCAATAATTTCTTTTTCTTCCGTTCCTCTAATAAACATTGAATCACGAACTGTTTCTATTGTTTTGCTGTAATTCAAGGAGCATGTTTTGGAAGGAACAATTGAATTTGCTAAGTTTTTACCCACGTTAACAAAATAACCATTAAAATGATCTGCAGTAGCTTTGTTTTCTTTAACAATTGTCAGTATTTGCATAAAAATAGGCAGGATATTCTTTGACATCTTTTTTTCTTATTTATGATTTCATTTAACAACCTCCAAGTACCCTTTATATTCGTTTTTTTTCAATAAATCACTATAATACTGCTTTTTACATGATCGCATAATGTAAGTTAGTTTGTTTTTATGACTTTTATCTCTGCTTCAATTGTTCTAGATTTTAAAAACTGCTTATACAAAAAATTTTTCTTTTTACATGTATTCAGAAGTCCCTTAGTGATCCAAGGTTTATCTTTGCTTAGCTTTTTTCTATTATATAAGGAGATTATCATCCCACTGATTCTGTCTTATTTGAGGGTTCGTCCTGGAAGAGAGCTGTCTCACAGAGTGCCGTTCCTAATTGCAAATCGGGGCACATTTTGAAGCATTGTAGTACCTTCTTGATCAGTCTTGGACAAACTTGGCATACATGGTAGTTATGGCCATCATCAGCATCAGATTTGAAATCAGGATCTAATTTTTGAACTGTTCAGAAATTAGATTTGAAGTCAGGATCCAGGTTTTGAACTGCTCAAAAATTACATGGCGATTCTTAAAATCCAGTCAGTAGACAGACTTGTGGATAGTTTAAACTCAGTGCTCAAAACGACACTCGACATGATTGCACCACCTGTGTTGAAACCGCGCTCCCCCAAATCGCAGTCACCTTGGTTCAATGATTACCTGCGTGACCTCAAGCATAAAGCAAGAGGTCTAGAACGGAAATGGCGTCGTTCAAAATTAGAAGTATTCCACCTTGCATGGCGTGATGCTATCTTAGACTATAAGCATGCACTATTGGCTACAAAGTGGACCTATTACTCTGATTTGATCAACAAAAACAAGCATAACTCAAAGTTCTTGTTCAACACAGTGGCAACACTTATTCATGGACAACCACCTGTAGTTCGCACTCCTTTTACAGCACAAGATTTCCTGGATTACTTTGATAAGAAAATAGATGACATTAGGTTGAACATATCCCAGCATGCCTTAACCCAGCCACTACACCCTGCTATTGATGTGGGTGCCACTACTGAGGTATTACCTAGATTTACAGAATTTGATGGTATATCTCTAGACATGCTGACGAAACTCGTAACGTCAACAAAAAACACAACCTGTTTATTTGATCCTCTACCAACAAAACTGTTTAAGGACCTATGGCCCACTCTTGGGCCGATTGTGCTGGAAATTATTAATCTTTCTTTAACTTCTGGATCTGTTCCTAAATGTTTCAAATATGCAGTGATTAAACCATTACTTAAGAAACCTAATCTTGACCCTAGTGTATTGAAAAACTATCGGCCGATATCAAATCTATCATTTTGCTCTAAAGTTCTGGAAGAAGTGGTGTCACGGCAGCTTGTAGACTATCTTACTGAGAATAATCTCTTTGAGCCGCTGCAGTCTGCTTTTAGAAAATATCATTCCACAGAAACGGCTCTCACTAAAGTGGTGAATGATCTTCTGCTTACAATGGATTCAGACACCACTACGGTTCTGTTGCTGTTAGATCTCAGTGCTGCATTTGATACAGTGTATCATCATATTCTACTTGATAGGCTGGAAAATCATTTTGGGATTACTGGGAGTGCCCTTGCATGGCTGACGTCATACTTGACCAGTCGTTCTCACTGTGTTTTGTACAGTAACACTACCTCTAACCTTAGTGACATGAAATTTGGGGTTCCTCAGGGGTCTGTCTTAGGTCCCCTGCTTTTCTCCCTTTATAAAGCACCCCTTGGGCACATATTGCGGCATTTTGGGATTACCTTTCACTGCTATGCAGATGATACTCAGTTATATATGCAGATAACTGCTGGTAATCTCGTTCACATAAAATCCTTAGAAGATTGCCTTGCATCAGTGAGAAGTTAGATGTCTAGAAACTTCCTGCTTTTAAACTCTGAAAAGACTGAAATGATGGTTCTTGGTACAGTGAGACATCGACATCTTTGACCAGTTAACACTCAGCCTAGGCTTATGTGTCATACATCACACTGACAAAGTGAGGAACCTTGGGGTAATTTTTGATCCTTCGTTGTCCTTTGGTCTCCATATTAGAAATATTACTAGGACTGCTTTCTTCCACCTGCGAAATATAGCGAAGATTCGTCCCATCCTGTCTATGGCTGATGCTGAGACCCTGATCCATGCGTTCATCTCTTCTAGATTGGACTACTGCAATGTTCTATTTTCTGGTTTACCGCAGTCTAGTATTAGGGGTCTCCAATTGGTTCAGAATGCTGCAGCCAGACTTTTGACATGAAGCAGAAAGTTTGACCACATTACACCCATTTTGGCGTCTCTTCACTGGCTTCCTGTCCCAGTGAGATCAGATTTTAAGGTTCTGCTACTAACCTATAAAATTATTCATGGACTGGCACCTCCCTACCTAGCTGACCTAATTAAACCTTACGTACCGGCCCGGGCTTTACGTTCTCAGGGTGCAGGACTACTTTGTGTCCCTAGGGTGAATAAGAAGTCTGCGGGTCACAGAGCTTTCTCTTGTCGTGCCCCTGTTCTGTGGAATGATCTCCCTGCGTCAATAAAACAATCAGATTCTGTGGAGACTTTCAAGTCCAGACTTAAGATGCACTTATTTTCCCTTTCATATGGCTAACATACTGGTGCAGTTTTGTTTTACGCTTTTTACTCTTTTAATTCATGTTATTAGTAATTGAAGTGGGCCGCGGCCTCAACTTCACCTAAATTCTGGGTCTTTTAGTGAAGTTTAGGGCTAGTGGTCGGCGATCACCTTAGTATTTCTTCTGTTTTTCTTGTTGATGAATGCTGGCAAATTATACAGTATTTTTTGTCTTTCTGATGCCTGATTCTGTTTTTTTCTCTGTTTAAGGTGCAGCTCCATCCAGAGATGGGAGTTGTGTTTGTGTTGGCGATCCTCCTGTCCTGTGCACCAACAGCAATTCTTGTATATTTGTCCGTGAATTGTTCTGTGAATTATTTCTGTAATTTATGTTTGTATCATGGCCCAAGCAGAGGGTCACCCCTTTGAGTCTGGTCTGCTTGAGGTTTCTTCCTCAGAGGGAGTTTTTCCTTACCACTGTTGCTCTGGGGGTTGGTAAGGTTAGACCTTACCTGTGTGAAGCGCCTTGAGGCAACTCTGTTGTGATTTGGTGCTATATAAACAAAATAAATTGAAAAAATAAACTGAAATTCTTTAAACAGGTTATTCGTAGTGACTGTGGCTTGAAACTTGTTTTATTGTGCTCCCTTGTAGTAAAAATTTGAAGCTGTTTGTTGTGGGTTTGGTAAAGGGTGCAGCTCTTTCTGTTTTGTTTTTGGACTAGTTGCAAGGTCTGCAATTTATAAGCAAACCTGTTAGGCGGCAAACCATTTTATCCTGTTTTTGGATCCTGGGTGATCATAGTAGAATGGAATAGGGGTGTAATCAAAAACACCTGAAGGAGTTTTCCTTACCACTGTTGCCAGTACACTTGCTCAAGGGATGGGTAAGCTTATGGTGTGTTAACACATAGGCAGGACGCGTTACGAATGTCATATTTGTGTCATTCTTGGCACATTCCTGACATTCTTAACATGACTTAACGCATCTGAATAGGTTTCTTAATAGTGCATGTTAATGCGTGATATTTGTGATTTTTCTGGAGCGTGTTTTTGGCTGTCAAATAATCTTCCACCACCCTTATTTCACCTCATGTCGTGGAGGACGCAACTGATCGTGTTGATCTGTCTTGGTTAGTGGTGATCCTTAATAGAGCGTGAGAGCACTCTTCTCTGATGTGTGCACAATTAAACCACCACATTCAGTTTCATTGCTACAGTATGCTGAAGGACAGTGACGCCAATCAGCTAAATGTTTCATTCCAGTGCTCATCAGCACGCTCCAGCAGGTATTCCACCTGCTGCTGCTGTCCCTGATGTTTGGGAAAATGTGCGAAACAAGAGCCGTGTGGAGCCACACATCTGGCTTGTAATGTCTCTTCCTCCTCTCTGCGCCACTCCATGGCACAGAGCCCAACTAAGCATGCAATCACAAAGTTCCTCCGCTGTGGATTTTGAGGAGCAAACTGGAGCAATCTGAATTGTTCAGCAGCTGATGGATGAATATCTGTGTGTGTGTGTGGAGACAATTCGCCTCATTCACAACGTGACAGAACAATTCACTGTTACACTCGAAACAGCGTGGAACATTATTCTTGAAGGTGTGTAATGGTTCCAGATAATTCGCCAGCAACATGTGCCATTAATCATAACGCGTGGTAACAGGTTGCAGCAGTTCCTGAAGACACCTGATGCCTCTGCCTCAAATCATTACATTCATGATCAGCTGCCAAGAATGTATACTTCGTGACATTCGTGAGTTGTCGTCATTATGTGTAAACGCTGCATTGCACCTTGGAATGACTTATGTTGTGATGTGGTGCTGTATAATTGAGTTGAATTAGAGGAGAAAAATTATTTTGGGTGTTGATAAAGCAAAACTCTATCACTAAGCATTATATGATTTAAAATAAAAACAACTTGAATGCTTGCAGCTGTTGCTGAAGCTTCTATCGAGCAACAACTGCGTTACCATTCCACATGTCACAAATCTATTGTTTCCAACTACTGTGGAGGAGGTCTCATAGTCTGGCAGCGAGTCTATGTCTCTCCCACAGAACAAATAGAAATCCATGGCCATGTTCAGTCTCAAAATGGTTTGCATCATGACACACAATGTAGCATAAAATATGCATCAGGATACACCTATATCAGGATACACCTCACAGCACATTGTTGCATCACTGTTTACCGTATTTCTGCAGAAATTTAGTGTTACAAAGTGCTGATTGCGGAGTTTGGCTGGTGGTTAGGATTACTCAAAAAGCTGTTGGCCAATTTCCACCAAACATGTGAAGCGATTGATACAATTAACAAGACGTAGAAACCAGTGAATGTTGGTGTTCCTCATTTTTAAGCTCTTTTGCATTCTTAAATGGGTTTTTTTTCCCATTAATTTCACTCAAACTAATACATTGATCTCAATATCACCTTTCTGTCATACATGTACAGTAACAGTCAAAAGGTAACATTTACTGTGGCTGTGACTGTTGCACTCAATTATATTCATACAGGTGATGTTGAATTTTTCTTTTTGATGTTAGCGAAAATTTTTTACAACTATATGTACAACTAGGGCATATCTGTGTTGCAGTTTTAGGGTTGTTTTGTTTTCATTAGTGGGGCTTTAACAAGTACCTTTGGGATAAATTTTATTTATTTATTTAAGAGTTGAGTTGGGGGGGGGGGGGGGGGGGGGGGTGAGGAAATATCAACCTCACAGTTTCCCAGAATTCAAATGAATTAATGATACTGGACAGAGAAATGTGTCATATCTTCATATTTGGGAATCTAGGAGACAATAAGTTTAGACACCCCACCCCTGGACAAGCGCTGTGATTTGAATGATTGGTATCTGACAAATATTTTTCTGTCACTACCTTAACTGATCACCCGGCAAGTCACTCGAGTGGCCAGTTGGTCCTAAGTTGCTGCTGCAGATTGCCGTCCTTCCTGTTGTTGGGCTGATCAGGTGGTTTGTGAAACACCCCTCATCTCTTCCACATGACCCATAGCCGAGCCAGTAACTGTTTATGAGGGAGGGCAATGTAACGTGCCTCCTCAGCATTCTTTCATCACTAAAACTTTACTGCTTTAAGGAAGGAAATGGGCCCCACTGAAACTCTGTGGACTACTGGCTCAAATGTGAATTGATTTTTGTAACACAAATCTGTGTGGAAAGTCTTATTTCACATAGAAGAAAGGGGAAATGTTCACAAAGATACAAGTATTACAATTTGATCCTTGTTATTGTCAGTTTTTAAGGTCACCACACTTTTTTTTTTATTGATATCGTTCACAAATCATAGGGAAATGTTAATGTGCTTTTTCTGTGAAACATGTATTACATGTTACAACAAGAAATAAACCTTTGTCACAGAAAGATATCTTTGCTCAGCTAGTTCTAGAATCTCTAAAATCAAGCTGATCAATAATCAATCAATCAATCAATCAATCAATCAATTTTTTTATATAGCGCCAAATCACAACAAACAGTTGCCCCAAGGCGCTTCATATTGTAAGGCAAGGCCATACAGTAATTATGTAAAACCCCAACGGTCAAAACGACCCCCTGTGAGCAAGCACTTGGCTACAGTGGGAAGGAAAAACTCCCTTTTAACAGGAAGAAACCTCCAGCAGAACCAGGCTCAGGGAGGGGCAGTCTTCTGCTGGGACTGGTTGGGGCTGAGGGAGAGAACCAGGAAAAAGACATGCTGTGGAGGGGAGCAGAGATCAATCACTAATGATTAAATGCAGAGTGGTGTATACAGAGCAAAAAGAGAAAGAAACAGTGCATCATGGGAACCCCCCAGCAGTCTACGTCTATAGCAGCATAACTAAGGGATGGTTCAGGGTCACCTGATCCAGCCCTAACTATAAGCTTTAGCAAAAAGGAAAGTTTTAAGCCTAATCTTAAAAGTAGAGAGGGTGTCTGTCTCCCTGATCTGAATTGGGAGCTGGTTCCACAGGAGAGGAGCCTGAAAGCTGAAGGCTCTGCCTCCCATTCTACTCTTACAAACCCTAGGAACTACAAGTAAGCCTGCAGTCTGAGAGCGAAGCGCTCTATTGGGGTGATATGGTACTAAGAGGTCCCTAAGATAAGATGGGACCCGATTATTCAAAACCTTATAAGTAAGAAGAAGAATTTTAAATTCTATTCTAGAATCAACAGGAAGCCAATGAAGAGAGGCCAATATGGGTGAGATATGCTCTGTCCTTCTAGTCCCCGTCAGTACTCTAGCTGCAGCATTTTGAATTAACTGAAGGCTTTTTAGGGAACTTTTAGGACAACCTGATAATAATGAATTACAATAGTCCAGCCTAGAGGAAATAAATGCATGAATTAGTTTTTCAGCATCACTCTGAGACAAGACCTTTCTGATTTTAGAGATATTGCGTAAATGCAAAAAAGCAGTCCTACATATTTGTTTAATATGCGCTTTGAATGACATATCCTGATCAAAAATGACTCTAAGATTTCTCACAGTATTACTAGAGGTCAGGGTAATGCCATTCAGAGTAAGGATCTGGTTAGACACCATGTTTCTAAGATTTGTGGGGCCAAGTACAATAACTTCAGTTTTATCTGAGTTTAAAAGCAGGAAATTAGAGGTCATCCATGTCTTTATGTCTGTAAGACAGTCCTGCAGTTTAGCTAATTGGTGTGTGTCCTCTGGCTTCACGGATAGATAAAGCTGGGTATCATCTGCGTAACAATGAAAATTTAAGCAATACCATCTAATAATACTGCCTAAGGGAAGCATGTATAAAGTGAATAAAATTGGTCCTAGCACAGAACCTTGTGGAACTCCATAATTAACTTTAGTCTGTGAAGAAGATTCCCCATTTACATGAACAAATTGTAATCTATTAGACAAATATGATTCAAACCACCGCAGCGCAGTGCCTTTAATACCTATGGCATGCTCTAATCTCTGTATTAAAATTTTATGGTCAACAGTATCAAAAGCAGCACTGAGGTCTAACAGAACAAGCACAGAGATGAGTCCACTGTCCGAGGCCATAAGAAGATCATTTGTAACCTTCACTAATGCTGTTTCTGTACTATGATGAATTCTAAAACCTGACTGAAACTCTTCAAATAGACCATTCCTCTGCAGATGATCAGTTAGCTGTTTTACAACTACCCTTTCAAGAATTTTTGAGAGAAAAGGAAGGTTGGAGATTGGCCTATAATTAGCTAAGATAGCTGGGTCAAGTGATGGCTTTTTAAGTAATGGTTTAATTACTGCCACCTTAAAAGCCTGTGGTACATAGCCAACTAACAAAGATAGATTGATCATATTTAAGATCGAAGCATTAAATAATGGTAGGGCTTCCTTGAGCAGCCTGGTAGGAATGGGGTCTAATAAACATGTTGATGGTTTGGATGAAGTAACTAATGAAAATAACTCAGACAGAACAATCGGAGAGAAAGAGTCTAACCAAATACCGGCATCACTGAAAGCAGCCAAAGATAACGATACGTCTTTGGGATGGTTATGAGTAATTTTTTCTCTAATAGTTAAAATTTTGTTAGCAAAGAAAGTCATGAAGTCATTACTAGTTAAAGTTAATGGAATACTCAGCTCAATAGAGCTCTGACTCTTTGTCAGCCTGGCTACAGTGCTGAAAAGAAACCTGGGGTTGTTCTTATTTTCTTCAATTAGTGATGAGTAGAAAGATGTCCTAGCTTTGCGGAGGGCTTTTTTATAGAGCAACAGACTCTTTTTCCAGGCTAAGTGAAGATCTTCTAAATTAGTGAGACGCCATTTCCTCTCCAACTTACGGGTTATCTGCTTTAAGCTACGAGTTTGTGAGTTATACCACGGAGTCAGGCACTTCTGATTTAAAGCTCTCTTTTTTAGAGGAGCTACAGCATCCAAAGTTGTCTTCAGTGAGGATGTAAAACTATTGACGAGATACTCTATCTCACTTACAGAGTTTAGGTAGCTACTCTGCACTGTGTTGGTATATGGCATTAGAGAACATAAAGAAGGAATCATATCCTTAAACCTAGTTACAGCGCTTTCTGAAAGACTTCTAGTGTAATGAAACTTATTCCCCACTGCTGGGTAGTCCATCAGAGTAAATGTAAATGTTATTAAGAAATGATCAGACAGAAGGGAGTTTTCAGGGAATACTGTTAAGTCTTCTATTTCCATACCATAAGTCAGAACAAGATCTAAGATATGATTAAAGTGGTGGGTGGACTCATTTACTTTTTGAGTAAAGCCAATAGAGTCTAATAATAGATTAAATGCAGTGTTGAGGCTGTCATTCTCAGCATCTGTGTGGATGTTAAAATCGCCCACTATAGTCAGACTCTTAGAAGAAAGAGACCTAATGTTTAATAGACCACATTTAACTGTTTTAGTCTGTGGTGCAGTTGAAGGTGCTATATTATTTTTTTCTTAATAATCAATACTATGTGTAGTCATGTCATTACTGTGATATGGGTAATTCATAAAATGGTGTTTTTTTTTTTTTTTTTTTTATCTTTATTGCATTTTCAAGTTGAAAAGGAGGAGGAAAGAAAAAAAAAGGATGGTTGTCTAGGCTAGTGGTTTTATTCAATTCAGTTTAATTTATTTTATTTATATAGTGTCTAGCGTTGGGACCAG
Source organism: Thalassophryne amazonica (assembly GCF_902500255.1). Lineage (NCBI taxonomy): Eukaryota > Metazoa > Chordata > Actinopteri > Batrachoidiformes > Batrachoididae > Thalassophryne > Thalassophryne amazonica. Next base: position 113,091,100 of record NC_047111.1, on the reverse strand, counting down.
GAGGCAGAGCTGTGGTCTTATACACCTCTCTGCAGCTTCTCTCCCCCTGCCATCCCCTTATTACCCCATCCCCGTAGAGACGGTGCCTGCTCCCAGACCACCAATAACTAGCAAAAATCTATTTAAGCATAAAAATTCAAAAAGAAAAAATAATATAGCACCTTCAATTGCACCACAGACTAAAACAGTTAAATGTGGTCTATTAAACATTAGGTCTCTTTCTTCTAAGTCCCTGTTGGTAAATGATATAATAATTGATCAACGTATTGATTTATTCTGCCTAACAGAAACTTGGTTACAGCAGGATGAATATGTTAGTTTAAATGAGTCAACACCCCCGAGTCACACTAACTGTCAGAATGCTCGTAGCACGGGCCGGGGCGGAGGATTAGCAGCAATCTTCCATTCCAGCTTATTAATTAATCAAAAACCTAGACAGAGCTTTAATTCATTTGAAAGCTTGTCTCTTAGTCTTGTCCATCCAAATTGGAAGTCCCAAAAACCAGTTTTATTTGTTATTATCTATCGTCCACCTGGTCGTTACTGTGAGTTTCTCTGTGAATTTTCAGACCTTTTGTCCGACTTAGTGCTTAGCTCAGATAAGATAATTATAGTGGGCGATTTTAACGTCCATACAGATGCTGAGAATGACAGCCTCAACACTGCATTTAATCTATTATTAGACTCTATCGGCTTTGCTCAAAAAGTAAATGAGTCCACCCACCACTTTAATCATATTTTAGATCTTGTTCTGACTTATGGTATGGAAATAGAAGACTTAACAGTATTCCCTGAAAACTCCCTTTTGTCTGATCATTTTTTAATAACATTTACATTTACCCTGATGGACTACCCTGCAGTGGGGAATAAGTTTCATTACACTAGAAGTCTTTCAGAAAGCGCTGTAACTAGGTTTAAGGATATGATTCCTTCTTTATGTTCTCTAATGTCATATACCAACACAGAGCAGAGTAGCTACCTAAACTCTGTAAGGGAGTTAGAGTATCTTGTCAATAGTTTTACATCCTCATTGAAGACAACTTTGGATGCTGTAGCTCCTCTGAAAAAGAGAGCTTTAAATCAGAAGTGTCTGACTCCGTGGTATAACTCACAAACTCGTAGCTTAAAGCAGATAACCCGTAAGTTGGAGAGGAAATGGCGTCTCACTAATTTAGAAGATCTTCACTTAGCCTGGAAAAAGAGTTTGTTGCTCTATAAGAAAGCCCTTCGTGAAGCTAGGACATCTTTCTACTCATCACTAATTGAAGAAAATAAGAACAACCCCAGGTTTCTTTTCAGCACTGTAGCCAGGCTGACAAAGAGTCAGAGCTCTATTGAGCTGAGTATTCCATTAACTTTAACTAGTAATGACTTCATGACTTTCTTTGCTAACAAAATTTTGACTATTAGAGAAAAAATTACTCAGAACCATCCCAAAGATGTATCGTTATCTTTGGCTGCTTTCAGTGATGCCGGTATTTGGTTAGACTCTTTCTCTCCGATTGTTCTGTCTGAGTTATTTTCATTAGTTACTTCATCCAAACCATCAACATGCTTATTAGACCCCATTCCTGCCAGGCTGCTCAAGGAAGTCCTACCATTATTTAATGCTTCAATCTTAAATATGATCAATCTATCTTTGTTAGTTGGTTATGTACCACAGGCCTTTAAGGTGGCAGTAATTAAACCATTACTTAAAAAGCCATCACTTGACCCAGCTATCTTAGCTAATTATAGGCCAATCTCCAACCTTCCTTTTCTCTCAAAGATTCTTGAGAGGGTAGTTGTAAAACAGCTAACTGATCACCTGCAGAGGAATGGTCTATTTGAAGAGTTTCAGTCAGGTTTTAGAACTCATCATAGTACAGAAACAGCATTAGTGAAGGTTACAAATGATCTTCTTATGGCTTCGGACAGTGGACTTATCTCTGTGCTTGTTCTGTTGGACCTCAGTGCTGCTTTTGATACTGTTGACCATAAAATTTTATTACAGAGATTAGAGAATGTCATAGGTATTAAAGGCATTGCGCTGCGGTGGTTTGAATCATATTTGTCTAATAGATTACAGTTTGTTCATGTAAATGGGGAATCTTCTTCACAGACTAAAGTTAATTATGGAGTTCCACAAGGTTCTGTGCTAGGACCAATTTTATTCACTTTATACATGCTTCCCTTGGGCAGTATTATTAGACGGTATTGCTTAAATTTTCATTGTTACGCAGATGATACCCAGCTTTATCTATCCATGAAGCCAGAGGATACACACCAATTAGCTAAACTGCAGGATTGTCTTACAGACATAAAGACATGGATGACCTCTAATTTCCTGCTTTTAAACTCAGATAAAACTGAAGTTATTGTACTTGGCCCCACAAATCTTAGAAGCATGGTGTCTAACCAGATCGTTACTCTGGATGGCATTTCCCTGATCTCTAGTAATACTGTGAGAAATCTTGGAGTTATTTTTGATCAGGATATGTCATTCAAAGCGCATATTAAACAAATATGTAGGACTGCCTTTTTGCATTTACGCAATATCTCTAAAATCAGAAAGGTCTTGTCTCAGAGTGATGCTGAAAAACTAATTCATGCATTTATTTCCTCTAGGCTGGACTATTGTAATTCATTATTATCAGGTTGTCCTAAAAGTTCCCTAAAAAGCCTTCAGTTGGTTCAGAATGCTGCAGCTAGAGTACTGACGGGGGCTAGCAGGAGAGAGCATATCTCACCCGTGTTGGCCTCCCTTCATTGGCTTCCTGTTAATGCTAGAATAGAATTTAAAATTCTTCTTCTTACTTATAAGGTTTTGAATAATCAGGTCCCATCTTATCTTAGGGACCTCGTAGTACCATATTACCCCATTAGAGCGCTTCGCTCTCAGACTGCAGGCTTACTTGTAGTTCCTAGGGTTTGTAAGAGTAGAATGGGAGGCAGAGCCTTCAGCTTTCAGGCTCCTCTCCTGTGGAACCAGCTCCCAATTCAGATCAGGGAGACAGATACCCTCTCTACTTTTAAGATTAGGCTTAAAACTTTCCTTTTCGCTAAGGCTTATAGTTAGGGCTGGATCGGGTGACCCTGGACCATCCCTTGGTTATGTTGCTTTAGACGTAGACTGTGGGGGGGTTCCCATGATGCACTGTTTCTTTCTCTTTTTGCTCCGTATGCATCACTCTGCATTTAATCATTAGTGATCGATCTCTTTTTCCTGGTTCTTTCCCTCAGCCCCAACCAGTCTCAGCAGAAGACTGCCCCTCCCTGAGCCTGGTTCTGCTGGAGGTTTCTTCCTGTTAAAAGGGAGTTTTTCCTTCCCACTGTGGCCAAGTGCTTGCTCATAGGGGGTCGTTTTGACCGTTGGGGTTTTTCATAATTATTGTATGGCCTTGCCTTGCAATGTGGAGCGCCTTGGGGCAACTGTTTGTTGTGATTTGGCGCTATATAAGAAAAAAGTTGATTGATTGATTGATTGATTACCTACCCCTAGAGCAAAACACACAGATGACAGTGGTAAGGAAAAAGATCCTCTGATGATTTGAGGAAGAAACCTCAAGCAGACCAGACTCAAAGGGGTGACCCTCTGCTTGGCCCATGCTACCGACACAATTGACAATACAAAAATACAGGAAATTTTGGGTTCTCCATCTTTTTACAATGAATATCACCTTAGAAAATATTTGACTTTCCAAGTACAGGTGAGCCCCGTTGACTCGGCTTTACTCGCAGTCAAGTTGTGGACCCTGAAAATTTAGACTACCTGTAAAAGTCGATTTTGATTTGATCATTTTTCGGAGGGATAGTCGGTGCTGATAATTTTGGACTATGATTTCTTCCTTGTCCTTCGGCTGCTGCATGTCAGCGATGAGGGGAGACTATTCTGTGCGGATGATTCCTAATGATTCAAAGTTTTTGGATGTGACTCTTTATATCCTTACTGCTGGTTCTGGTTGGGCAGGAATTTATACACGTGCCTGCCACATGTGTTACTTAAAAATGAACATTTTAAAAAAAGATGAAAACTTAGTTTAAATATAATTTCAGCTTATAAATTTTGTAGTTAGCCTAATGTTTTCTGGTGTGTGTGTGTGTGGACTACTTGTATATTTTTTTATTTTTATTAAAAAAATCTTGTTGACTCAGAATACCACCAGAGGGCCCTCACATACTACCACAGTTTCCAAGCTATGGTTCTAGGCCGTACATTAGTGCAAAAAAGAATGTCTATACAGAGAATCCATGGGTTACATTTGGCAATATGAGTTCTATTTGTCCCAGTATTTTAAGCATTGTTCAGTTCTTAACCTCAAGGAGTGTCAGATTTTCCATACGTCATTTTTGACATATTTAAAAATGTCATATTTTGTCCATGATTACAGTCCAGTCATCCTTTGATAGTGAGTTTACCTGCAGCTACTTCCATGTGGTGGCTTTAAAGGGTAAAGTTTTAAATTGAAACATAAACCTTAAAATGCTTATGACTTTTGATTTGGATGTAAAGGCTTGCAGAGAGTCCTAGCCTGTTTAGAAATAAATCTGACCTACTTGTATTACCCCTGTGTCCATTGATTTGTCTCTTGTCTCCTTTGGTTTAATGTGGGACAGAGGAGGTGGCCAAGCTGCAGAAGCACCTGGCCCTGCTCAGGCAGGAGTATGTGAAGATGCAGCAGAAGCTGGCTGACACAGAGAGGTGCTGTGCCATGCTGGCTGCACAGTCTCCCAGTCAGGGCGCCACCAGCACTTCAGCTGCAGACACTTTTATCAGCCGCCTGCTGGACATCGTGGGCGACCTCTATCAGCAGCAGAATTACAGGTGAGAGCAATGGCTATGAGTTTTGAGATTGTGCTATCCAAACAGTCTGGCAATTTATATGTAGCTGTCAGTGTATGTTTTTTGCACGATGTATACATTTTGCACCCTATTTGTCATGAATGAAAAAAATAATACCATATTCACGTTTTTGACAGCCCCTGGCGAAGTATGACCCCACTCCCTTATTTGAAGAAAGCTTGTTAAATGCCCACCAAAATGATTTTTTTTTAAAGTCTATTCAACACCCACATAAAATAAATTGATTTTATGACCCCACCACATCCAAAAAAAGTGTTTTCACAAAGTTTTTCTTGTCGCTTCCATGGCAAACCTGTGACATCATTAGTTTGCGCTGGTAACATTACGTTGTAATGTGCTCTTATTTTGAAAGTGTTCCAGGTCGGTGGCTAGCTTTGGTAAAGTTATGACCTTTGGGTTTGAGTGCTGGTGTGCAGCGCTTCTGAACACAAGCAGATGATAAATGAGGAAAAAAAACTGCGTTCATATGTTGGCAGTCAACAGCAGTCTGGATGTTCCACTGTTTTCAGTGAGAGACAGGTGGGAAAATAACATCTCCTGTGGCAAAATGGATGTTTTACCTTTAAGGTGTTGAAAAAGTGATGTCAAGAAATGGATTATTTAAGTGCAGTCACCTGCTTTTAAACAGGTAGGAACTTTTTTAAGCGGTCATCTGAGCCTGGCTTTCCAGCTTAAATGTAGTGCTGTGCAAAACATTTCATTGAAGTAAATTATTATATTGACAGCACCTTGTGGCATTGTCCCCCTCCCCCACATTCTGCTGCTGCAGTTGGAATTGTGCTGTGACAGTCTTTCTCCAGCCGACGTGAGAAAGCAGCTTAACATCAACAAGTTCTCTGTCTGATGTCCACTCAAAGTTTTCAGCAAGCACAAAACTTTCTGACAAGCAGTCAAGTAACATGTTTAATGAATGAGAAAAGGATTTATAGACGACAAAACGGACACAAATGGCTGAGTTATTTGTGACTTATTTCATTATTTGTGATTAAATCAGACTTTCTATGGAAATGGGTGGTTCAATAAACATAATATTTTGCTGTGATTGTGCATGCACCCATCCCTCTTCAGGTAGAATTTTGCACAAAACACAGATGGCGCTCAGACGTGCAAATATGGAAATTATACCTACGTACATTTCAAACAGAGGATCCTAGCGTTTTTCCTGGAGATCCCATTTGTGTCTAAGGCCTTGTCCACATGGAAAAACAACTTTCCCTATACAACAGGGCTGTGAAAACTCCGCAGAACCGTGGGATTCTGTGGATTTCATCATGGGGGGGGGGGGGGGGGGGGGTGTTGTACTTTTTAATCGTGATCATCACTGAGTTTTTAAAATGCTTATCGCAAAGTGTTCCCTTTTTTTACGACATTGTGCAAGTTTTACAAGTCCGCAGACACTGATTTGTGTGTTACAGATACAAATCAGTTTCCTTGGATCCGCAGAGTTTTGAGGAGGAAAAATGCCACTCAAAGCGTAGCTGTTACGACAGTTGTCGTAAAGCAGGACTGGTTGGTTGCTGCGGCGACGCTGTGTGGCTCCTGCGCGATGCTTAAGCTATACGTAGCATGTGGACATCCCAAACTTGAAAAGACGGTTTGAAAAAGTGATAAGGGCAAGAATCCATGGACTCGTTGCTGCCTTCATGAACACACCTGAAAGATAAAAGAAACAGGAAAAGCGAACTGTGCCATCAGGAAACACGGTAAGAATTTTTCTCTCTTTGGAAAATAAACATTCTGGCATTTAGGCAAGATTATGTGACTTTTTTCTTTCATTAATCTAGACTTTCTTTCATTGTCCAAAAGATGTGGCTTTGAATGGATTTAGGCTACATGTATTTACACAAGAATATGTGACTTTTTACTATAAGGTGTGTTATTGATATTTTACCATGATTTTACAAATATTCTACAAGCTTTAACTGTGGTTTTTGAAATGCTGTAACAGTCTTTTCAGTCTTCATGAATTTAATGTAGTTTATCCATTCTGAGTTAATGCATAATTTGGCTTACAATTAAAAGGAAAATCATTCCAGGTCCTACTTCTGTCATATTCTGTTATTTCAACATCATCATTGACAGGTCAAATAAAAGGTTGAACATAGGATCATTTAAATATCCACTAATTTTGAGATTTGTTCTTCCAGGAGATGCGGAAATTGTATAATTCGATAAAAATTTAATTCTGGGCCCCCAGACCCCTGCAAATTTTCCTCTGATTTCACAATTTTCATTTCACAGCCCTGATACAATCTTTTTGTGTGTCGTTTTCAAAAAGAGTTCCGTAAACACAGCACCGTTTCAAGAAATACCTCCATCCACACAAAACAGCTGAAACGCTATTGTATATATGCTAGGCCTGTATAACTGTAACACTCCCACAAAAAGTGCAGAAGACGTGGCGCATATGTATAACCATTGTACGGCGCTAATCAGTGTAGCAGCAGAAGTTGAACTTTACAAAGCAGCCCACTGAGTAAATATAAAGTCTTTTAATCTGGGCAGTTGTGTTCTTTCAGCCGGATTCATTGTCACAGCCTGGGGAATACTGTTATCCATATAAGACACCCTTGTTTTTGAAGATATCATTTGGAAATACTTTAATTTCTTATCATGGAAATTGCTTGTGAATAAATAAAGAAGTTCCTCTGTGTTTGTCTGCTCCAGGTGCATTTCTCAGCTTGAGCCAGAGGAAGCCACTGATTTTTTGCTTCACCACTAACTAAATTAACCTATTTTAAAAGCTGAAAGTCTTTTCTGAAGTAATTTTTTTAGTGTCACAACGGTCCCAGCATTCACCACAGCCATCTGTCTCTTCAGCACTCTGGTAGCACCAAAAAAAAATCACATTAAGGAATCCACCAAGACAAAAAAAAAATGTTAACACTCTTAACGCGTCATACATTATGAGTGGCTGAGGTAACAGAGGAAAGGCTAAGACGTTGTTTCAGAAAAGTTCTGTACACGCTGTCAACAGGACACCCTGAACCCGTCTCTGTGTGGACAGAGCTAAGAAAGGCTGTGCCCCCAACTGTGTAAATGCATGAGAACACACACACACACACACTGCAAAAAATAGTGATTCATTCCAGTTAACATGTACATAACTTCCATCAGGACTCCCCCCCCCCCCCCCCTTTTTTTTTTCTCTTTGGATCTTCCAAAGAAAAACCATGAATTTTAAATTACTGTTGATGTGAGGAGAAAAATTTTGAGATAAAATTAGAAAAGGAGGGCATGGTTCTCCTTGTTTTGCACTCAAACAAACCAACATTTCTCTTGAGTGTGTGAAATTTGACCCACTGGGTGCAATGTTGCAAACACAATACTTCTGTGAAGTGAGTAGGGCTGTGTCAGTTTGATGAAATGGACAAAGCTGGTGGGCGTGCTATGATTCAGTATCTCAAGAAAAAGGGAACGTGTCTGGAGATCCTTGAGGACATGGTAATGACAGTAGGGGAGGATACCCTGCCTTATGCTACAATTAAACGCTGATCAGGCAAATTAAAAAATGACAGAATAAGCGTCATAGATGTAGCAAGATCAGGAAGACTCAGAACTGCCACCTCGACATATAGAGTAGTGTTCAGAATAATAATAGTGCTGTGTGGCTGAATGCTATGTGACAATATGCATTTTAAGTTTCAGAACCTGTAATGTGTGTGTGTGTGTGTGTGTGTGTGTTGTCAGCACCACTGCAGGTTAAATTCTGCCACTAAAGGAACACTGAAGTGTCCACCTTTGTGTTCATTGGTCCACATGTGACCCAGCCAACAGCAGTGCCTTCACGGGGAAAATTTAAGCTTCTTGAGTAAGCTTTCGGTCAAGAGAAACTGTCAAAATCCATAATGTACCCCTTCGTTTGATTCTGATCTTTTTTCGTTCTTTTAACTTTGTCATTTTCAAACAGGCAGTTTGTATTCCAAAACATAACCACCTTTGCCCTTTACACCTGCAGTAGTGTTCAGAATAATAATAGTGCTATGTGACTAAAAAGATTAATCCAGGTTTTGAGTATATTTGTTATTGTTACATGGGAAACAAGGTACCAGTAGATTCAGTAGATTCTCACAAATCCAACAAGACCAAACATTCATGATATGTACACTCTTAAGGCTATGAAATTGGGCTATTAGTAAAAAAAGTAGAAAAGGGGGTGTTCACAATAATAGTAGCATCTGCTGTTGACGCTACAAACTGCTTTTTTATCAATCCTGTGAATCACTAAACTAGTATTTAGTTGTATAACCACAGTTTTTCAGGATTTCTTCACATCTGCGAGGCATTAATTTTGTTGGTTTGGAACCAAGATTTTGCTGGTTTACTAGTGTGCTTGGGGTCATTGTCTTGTTGAAACACCCATTTCAAGGGCATGTCCTCTTCAGCATAAGGCAACATGAGCTCTTCAAGTATTTTGACATGTCCAAACTGATCCATGATACCTGGTATGCGATATATAGGCCCAACACCATAGTAGGAGAAACATGCCCATATCATGATGCTTGCACCACCATGCTTCACTGTCTTCACTGTGAACTGTGGCTTGAATTCAGAGTTTGGGGGTCATCTCACAAGCTGTCTGTGGCCCTTGGACCCAAAAAGAACAATTTTACTCTCATCAGTCCACAAAATATTCCTCCATTTCTCTTTAGGCCAGTTGATGTGCTCTTTGGCAAATTGTAACCTCTTCTGCACATGTCTTTTATTTAACAGAGGGACTTTGTGGGGGATTCTTGCAAATAAATTAGCTTCACACAGGCATCTTCTAACTGTCACAGCACTTACAGATAACTCCAGACTGTCTTTGATCATCCTGGAGCTGATCAATGGGTGAGCCTTTGCCATTCTGGTTATTCTTCCGTCCATTTAGATTTTTTTCTGTTTTTTGTGTGTGTGTTTCTGTTTTTTTTGTCCATTTTAAAGCATTGGAGATCATTGTAGATGAACAGCCTATAATTTCTTGCACCTGCGTATAAGTTTTCCCCTCTCCAATCAACTTTTTAATCAAACTACGCTGTTCTTCTGAACAATGTCTTGAACGTCCTATTTTCCTCAGGCTTTCAAAGAGAAAAGCATGTTCAACAGGTGCTGGCTTCATCCTGAAATAGGGGACACCTGATTCATACCTGTTTGTTCCACAAAGTTGACGAACTCCCTGACTGAATGCCACACTACTATTATTGTGAACACCCCTTTTTCTACTTTTTTTTTTTTACTAATAGCCCAATTTCATACCCTTAAGAGTGTGCATATCATGAATGCTTGGTCTTGTTGGATTTGTGAGAATCTGCTGAATCTACTGGTACCTTGTTTCCCATGTAACAATAAGAAATATACTCAAACCCTGGACTCATCTTTTTAGTCACATAGCACTACTACTTAGAGTAAGTGAGCGTCACATTGCCAGTACAGCAGGTATTTCCCAGGAGAGAGTTCATTCGGTTCTGACAGAAGAACTGGGAATAACGACACAAGGCCTCTCCGTATTGCATTCTTTGTGCAGCTGCTCCAAGAGCTTTAAGGTGAAAATGAGGGTTGTCCCGAGCTGCTTGAAATCTTTGGAATGAAGGCAATTTTTTGATGGGTCACTATCAAATAAATTAAAATCGAATGCGTTCCCCCATGCTTTGCTTGATATATGCAACAAACAGCAGCCATCTGATAAATTGTGATCATCCTCACAGCTTTTATTGAATTATTTATAGTTACATGGCAGACTGATTTATTTATTATTATTATTTTTATTTTATTTTTTTTTACACAGTTAAATGTTGACAGTGGACAAAGCTGGTGATGGCCAAGTGGTTCGTGCATTTCGTTTCAGTGTGCAAGGTTCCCGGGTCAAATCCCACTGCCACATTTCTCCATGCAATGTGGAGTTGCATCAGGAAGGGTGTCCAGCGTAAAACCTTTGCCAGTTCAGCATGAAGGCCCACCTCGGTTGTGCTGTGGCGACACTGAGTGAAAATGAGGGAGCAGCCGAAGGGACACTCTAATCCCCAATCTCAAATCTCTTTAGTACCCCTTCCCCTTCCACTTGGCCCTACCCCTACGCCTACCCCTTTAAAACAAGGAGTAAGGTGAAGGGGTATGCCTCTAGCCCTATGAACTGAGACACCCCTCCGCCTTAGGAGGAAAAAAAAACTGCCCGTGTCAAACTGCCACCTTCACTGTTTAACATGGCAACTGAAATGCAACTTGTTGCAGTAGCCTGTTTGCTCTTTTTATTTTCTCGCCTTTCTGCGTAAATGCAAAGAAATAGAAGTCGCAGATTTCTTTGATGCACCGCAGTCATGTCATGTTAATTAATTCAATTAATTTGTAATTTATAGTAATGATTAATAGTATTAATAATTAATTAGTAATTGATTAATGTTAATACCGATAATTAATCAATAATAGTAAATAATATTGTTTGATTAATCATTGATTGATTACTGATTAATTAATTAGTAATTAAAATAATTTATAATAATAATAATTTATTAATTTATATAGCGCCAAATCACAACTAATCGCCTCAAGGCGCTTCACAAACATCATTTAAAAGCAGAATAAAATGAAATTAGATTAAAACACAATAAAAACATTTAAAACATAAATAAGTAAAAAGTAAAATAATAAAAAGAATAAAAAGACATACAATCATATAAAATACTAATGATAAAACAGGAAAACAGTTATTACTGAAATAAATCAACTTTTTTATTTCAGTCTAATTATATGACCAGCACCTGTATGTATGTTTATGGGCTGCATCTAGTTCTGTTAACCTTATATTTCTTTTTCAAATTCTCCCATTTTTTGCATCCAGCCCTATTTCCTTGACAAATAATATCAGTCTATTAGGACGTCAGGTTATGTGTTACACATATACGTGTGTGTATATATTTTGATGAAACTTCTCATTTTCTGCCTGAAAACTTATTTGGAGACGAGTGTGTTCAGGGCTTCCTGTTTGTTTACTAAATACACACGTGTTACAGACCTTGAAATCCAACAGCAGGGATTGATATTATCCAAAGATTTATGAACATACAAATTAACGTGCTTATCTTTTATCATGATTTTCTCCATTGTGAGATATAAAAGTGTCTTATCGTAGCGTTTGTGAGCGCACAAGCAAAGTTACGATATTCTTCAGACCGACAATATACGCAACTTGCATCCAGCAGCATACACGTTGTTGTCATAGACAGCTGCCTGTAAAGTTTTTTGACAAGTTATAACTTTCTAAACAGCGTCATTTGTAATGAAAGCCGCTTCATTTGTGCGGCTCTTTCGGCGCCATGTTTATTTTTTCGGAGACAGTGGTAAGCTCCTCCTACCCCTCCACACGGAGTGTGCATCCAGATTCACTCCAAACGGAGGGGTTTGTAGCCCTTCGCCTTCCCCTCCGCCTCGCTCCAAAAAGAGAATTGAGACACCCCTCTGTCTCTCGTGCCCGCGCAAAACGGAGGGGAAGGGGTAAGGGGAAGGGCCGAGGGGTAGAATTGAGATTCAGCCTAAATGTTAACATTGTTGTTCTATTTTATGTTAAGTATTCTAATGTTCAAATAATAAACCATGTGGTTCCTTCAAACTGACAGCATTGTCACATTGCAAATTGTTATAAATATCAAAATCGGTCAATATGGGTAAAAACCCTAACCCAGATCTAGCAACTCCACTGTGATCTTTGGTGACCATCTAGGAATTGTTATCCCTAGGTTGGGAAACGGGGAGTTGGTAGATTTGCAGTACACATTTACTGCAAAGATGATTTGATGCCCAAACTGAAACAGCAAGAAGCACAAATAAAGTGATACGTAAAATCAGGGGCCCATTCCATGAAGCAAGCTCAGAAAAGCGGCGCTAAATGTGAACACCTGACTTGAATAAGCCAAACAAATGAGATGACGCTAAAGCGGTTCCATAAAGGCCGAGCCACGTTCACGCAATCAAACTAGGTCAAGACAGTTTCAGCCAGTCAGACTAATTGCATGTGCACACCATGCATAAGCCACCTATGAGGTTGAACCCAGATCAACTGGATTCACAATGGGGAAAAATATAAAGAGCGAGCTGCAATGTTTAGTGCCTCAGAGCAGCACTTATAATGGGGACCTATGAGGAATTTAAACATCTAATAAGGAAAAGAGGTAACACAGCAGCAATAAAACTCAGAGAGAAAGGCTGGCATTTACTAAATGCATACGATTAACATACCAATGCATTCTGGGTAAAATCTACTGATAAATAAATGTGTCCTTATTCTGAAGATTGCAATGCTTTATACTACCGCTGTGTGAAGGCATGTGTCAAAAGTGATGGTGGTCTTACTAAATTCTTCACATGATCTGTCGGAACAAGGCAGGGCTGCATGGTCAGTCCCACACTTTTTATCCTCTTTATAAATGAATATATTTCTATGTTACAGGATGTAGAATGTTGTGGCAAACAGATTGACAGTATAACAGACTTGGTATCCTTGCTGTATGCAGATGATCTTGCAAATGTTGAAGATACGGTACGAATGTTAGAGGCGAATCACACAACTAGAATATTTTTAGTAACCAGTATGGTATGAGGGTTAATATGGATAAAACAGAAATCATGGTGTTTAGAAGATGTGTTGTTGTCAATAAATTTGAAAGGTGTTTTTTTTTTTGGAGGTAAAGAAATAGAAATTGTAAATAAATATAAGTATTTGGGAGCTTGGTTCACTCCAAAATTATCTTGGTGGGTGACCAAACAGCATTTATCTCAGCAAGCAAAAAAAGCACGTTTTTCACTCTTAAGGTTTATTTGTATATATAAAGTACATTATCAAGAGGCTTTTTTCTCTTTGATAGAATGGTAGCACCAATTTTATTGTACTACTCAGAAATATGGGGATATGTACGCAGAATGTATAGAACAAGTACATATATATTTTTGTAAACTGTTAAGTTGGTAGTAGTAATCAGGCAGTCCTCGGTGAACTTGGTAGATTTCCTCAAACCATTTGTTATATGAAAAGATGCATACTATATTGGTTGAAACTTGTTAATATGAATAACTCAAGATATCCTTGTAAATGCTATAAAATGCTGTTGGAGTTGGATGGTGCAGGAAGAAAAACATGGGCCAGTCATCTGAAAATACTGTTGAATTCTCTTGGTTTTAATGATGTCTGGAAATTAATAATTAATTAGAACTTTATTTACAATTTAAAAGAAATTTGGAACCAGAAAGGTATTTACTAAATATATGTAATAGTCAATATAGTAGGTGTCTGTTTTTACTGAGATGCTCAGCTCAAAGTCTTGCTATTGAAACTGGAAGATGGAATTTTGTACCAAGGGAGGAAAGGTTATGCATATATTGTAAAATATTCCTTAGTGTTGAGGTTGTTTAGGACAAATATCACTTTATCTTTGTGAGTAAACTGTATTGTAACCTGTGAGAAAAATATCTGCAAAGAGTATTAGAGAACAGCAGCTGGTTTGTTGATCTCATGTCTGTATGTGATACGGAAGATGCATGGTTACTGGGTGTGTATATTTTTGAGGCTTTCAGAGTAAGGAACAATTATCTCTCCTCTACATAATTCTAGAGTATTGTGTATGTATCTGATACGTATACATATGATATAGCTTTTTCTTATGTGCCTCACCATATATACGTATTTATGTTTATTCTTGTGGAACTGTGGGCCAGAAGGCCTTCAATTCCTGAATAAAACTCTTTTTTGACTTAAAAAAAAAAATAAATAAATACTACTGCTGTGGTGAACATGTTGACGTTTCTTAGATCTTGTTAAAATTATGTCCATAGGTGTTTTTGATGTCTAAATTATGAAACAACTTGACACCATAAGAGAGTGGTTGGGTTGTATTATGGGCTTCAAAATGCCGAGCGTCGTGGTGTTGGAGTGATCCCAGAAATTTCTCCTGCATGTTCACAAAAAGCAGATAATGTCATAATAAATTTTTTTCTGGAGTCTGTTTTGTTGCGTGTTTCAACCTTCAAACTAATGTATCACTGAATTAAAAAAAAACAAAACAAAAAAAACTTTTTTTATTCAGTAATACATTAGTTTAAATAACTTAGTGTTTTCAGAGTGTATCACTCCATAAAACAAATTAAAAATTTTTTTAATGGAGTGATATGTCAGACTCCAGAAAAAGCTTTCAATTATTAAGTTGTCAGCATTTTGTGAACAAGCAGGAGAAATTTCTGGGATTGTTCCAATGTCACTACACTCCAACAGTATGAAGCTCGGCATGTTGAAGCCCATAATACTACCCAACCATTCACTTACGGTGTCAATTTGTTTCATAATTTAGACATCAAAACACATAATTTTAACAAGCTCTGAGAAACTTCAACATATTCACCACAGCAGTAGCATAAAGCATTGCAATCTTCAGAATAAGGACACGTTAATTTATCAGTACTTTCTACCCAGAATGCATCACATTGGTCCAACTTAAAGTGCCTTGATTAGAGAGAATGGCAGCATGACGAGCTGAAAAAAATCTGTCACGTGATTCATGGTGCCATCTTGGGTTCAAAATAGTGTTCGCTGTTAATGTGTCTGCATGTAAATCCAGCTATTTTATTTATTTATTTGCTGAAAATGCCAGGTTGTTGTGCATTTGGATGCACAAATAGACACAAGGGCTTCAAGATGTACAGATTCCCTTCAGGTCTGAACAGAAGAAAAATGTGGGAAAATAAAGTCAGCCATGTGGGATATAAGCCGACTTCATCAAAGTTTTGAGAGGTAGGTAAATTTATTGTTCAGTCCCACACTTGCCGATTTGAGTAAAGTGGGACCGGAGTCATTTCTGTGATTAAAAGTCAGACCGTTTATTTTTTCAAACCGTGTTCAGACTGGGACCTGAAGCCTGACGTGCAGCTGTTAAATCAGACACAAAAGGCTGTGATTTGACACGTTTTTGCTTTTAATCCTTCACCTCCCATCATATTATACAGCGCGCACGCAGATAAATGGATCAGAAAAGTCCACACATTTACAGCACAAAGTCAGTAATAGAGGAAATTGTACAGCTTACCTTTGAATTGGAGGTGATGATTGTAGAAAGAAAAGCTTGTTGAGGGTCAAATAAAACATAATCCAGAACTTTAAAATGGTCACACACGTCATTGCATGACACAGAGTTAGAGAGCTGCAGCTGCATAAATCAGGCTTTACATTAATGAAATAAATCATAAATTGTAAATTTGATAGCTTAACTATTTTTATATTTATTTTGATAGCACCTGTACCTGGATGTGTTGCTGTATGTGGTAAATGATTTAAAAAAAAAAATGTTGAAAACGTTAAAGGTTCATTCAGTAGTTAAGCACAGTTGAACCCAAAATGGTGCCATGTTCTGCATTGACACCGCTCTCTAATCAAGACACTCCAGTCCAACTTGGAGTAGTGGCCAGTAATTGTTCACGTTTCGGCATGTGCATTGTTCTTCCATTCCGTTTTATTTATTTAACAGTGAATATGGTTTTGTCTATTTGACTCTTACTTATAGAATTGTTTTTCTTTTCTTATTGCTCCAATAACCCCAGATCAAATTCCTTGTATGTGCAAACTTACTTGGCAATAAATTCAATTCTGATTTTGATTCAAACTCAACTCGGATTGCAAAGCCAGTGACTTCAGACCTACAAAAGATGAACTCAAGCTGCACCGAGTGGCACTTAGCTCTACTCGACTTTTTTTTTTAATGCTATTTTACATACTGTCAAATTAATTCATTAATTAATTAGGATGAATTAACTAATTAATAAGAAAGAAAGCATAAAATGCATGGTACTCTACAGGGTTCAAAGGTGGGTTGCACATTCATGACAAGTTTATGGCAAAAAAATATCTCCCTCTCTGATATTTCCCAGAGTTGACGGGTATGGTGAAGTGGCAACTCGGGCTAAGCCTGGCACTTAGCCTGGTAGCAACCAGACTAGTTCAGAAGTATAAGTTACTTTGGTAACTTAACGAGACTTGACATTAGTGAGATTGCTGGAGTGGAACCCTCGCTTAAAAAGTTGCGACTTGTTAAAATAAGCGGGGATTTGGCTTAGTCACGTTTGCTGGACTACCCCTCAGCTGTGCTGGCGTTGAGAAATTCCTGGTGTCTAGTCCCCGTACTGAGGCAGAAAGAGAATTTCAAAATGCTGTGATTTCAGGTGTGTTGATGAACGTCTTTGTTTTGCAGTGATTTGAAAGTGAAAGTTGCAGGAGAGACGCTCAGCGCCCATAAGTTTGTGTTGGCTGCTCGCAGTGATGTCTGGAGTCTGGCTAACCTGGCCTCCACCTCTGAGCTGGACCTGTCTGGTGAGTGATGCAGTATTTGTTACCCTAATGAAGTTGCAGTCACTATAATCTCACCCTTGCTACACATTAGGGCGATATGACCTAAAATTGATATCAGTGCTTTTTACCTGTCAAAGCAATCAGGACAGAGCATCAGCCCACCTGTTTTTTTTTATGATCTATAGTGAGAGTAGAGAGCAGGTTGAGTCGAACCTAGCGATACGTTCTGGAGAAAAGCGGAATGAAAGCCAGTAGGAGCAAGGCTGAGTACATGTGTGTGAATGAGAGGGAGCCCGCTGGAATAATGCAGTTAGAAGAAGTAGAATTGGTGAGAGTAGATGAGTTTAATTTTTTGGGGTCAGCTGTCCAAAGTAATGGAGAGTGTAGAAAAGAGAGTGCAGGCAGGGTAGAGTGGGTGGAGAAAGGTAGCAGGAGTGATAGAAGAATATCTGCAAGAGTGAAGGGAAAAGTTTACAGGACAGTAGTAAGACCAGCTACCATATGTTGTACAGCTTAGAGACGGTGACATGAGCAAAAAAAAACAAGAGGCAGAGCTGGCGGTGTTGCAATTCTTTTTAGAAGTGACGAGAATGGACAAGATTAGAAATGAACATATCAGAGGGACAACTCAGGTGGGACGGTTTGGAGACAAAATCAGAGAGGTAAGATTGAGATGGTTTGGACATGTGCACAGGAGGGACCCAGGATGTACAGTGCACCTGGAAAGTATTCACATTCGCACTTTTTTCACATTTTGTTGTTACAGCCTTATTCCAAAATGGAATGAAATTCCAAATGAAATTCTAAAATTTTTCCCTCAAAATTCTACACACAATACCCCATAATGACAACGTGAAAAAAGTTTTTACGAGTTTTTTTTTTTCCAAATTTCTTAAAATAAAAAAATTAAGAAATCATATGCACATAAGTATTTACAGCCTTTGCCATGAAGCACAAAATTGAGCTCAGTTGCATCCTGTTTCCACTGATCATCCTTGAGATGTTTCTACAGTTTATTTGGAGTCCACATGGGGTAAATTCAGTTAATTGGACATGATTTGGAAAAGCACACATCTGTCTACATATTAGGTCCCACAGTTGACATGTCAGAGTACAAACCAAGCATGAAGTCAAAGAAATTGTTTGTAGACTTTTGAGACAGAATTGTTTGGGGGCACAAATCTGGGGAAGTGCACAGAAACATTTCTGCTGCTTTGAAGGTCCCAATGAGCACAGTGGCCTCCATCAGCTGTAAATAGAAGACGTTCAGATCCACCAGGACTCTTCCTAGACCTGGCCGCCCATCTAAACTGAGCGATCGGGGGGAGAAGGGCCTTAGTCAAAAGGTGACCAAGAACCCGATGGTCACTCTGTCAGAGCTCCAGCATTCCTCTGTGGAGAGAGGAGAACCTTCCAAAAGGACAACCATCTCTGCAGCAATCCACCAGTCAGGCCTGTATGGTAGAGTGGCCAGACGGAAGCCACTCCTTAGTAAAAGGCACATGGCAGCCTGCCTGGAGTTTGCGAAAAGACACCTGAAGGACTCTCAGACCATGAGAAACAAAATCCTCTGGTCTGATGAGACAAAGATTGAACTCTTTGGTGTGAATGCCAGACGTCATGTTTGGAGGAAACCAGGCACCATCCCTACAGTGAAGCATGCTGGTGGCAGCATCATGCTGTGGTGATTTTTTTTCAGCAGCAGGAACTGGGAGATGAGTCAGGATTAAGGGAAAGATGAATGCAGCAATGTACAGAGACATCCTGGATGAAAACCTGCTCCAGAGCGCTCTTGACCTCAAACTGAGGCGACGGTTCATCTTTCAGCAGGACAATGACCCTAAGCACACAGCGAAGATATCAAAGGAGTGGCTTCAGGACAACTTGTGAAAGTCCTTGAGTGGCCCAGCCAGAGCCCAGACCTGAATCTGATTGAACATCTCTGGAGAGATCTGAAAATGACTGCACAGACGCTCCCCATCCAACCTGATGGAGCTGCAAAGAGGAATGAACAAAACTGCCCAAAGATAGGTGCACCAAGCTTGTGGCATCATATTCAAGAAGACTTGAGGCTGTAATTGCTGCCAAAGGTGCATCAACAAAGTCTTGAGCAAAGAGTGTGAATACTTTAGTACATGTGATTTCTTAGTTTTTTTTATTTGTAATAAATTTACAAAAATTAAAAGCAAAACTTTTTTCATGTCGCCATTATGGAGTGTTGTGAGTAGAATTTTGAGGGGAAAAACGAATTCACTTCATTTTGGAAGAAGAGTAACACAACAAAATGTAAAAAAGGTGAAGTGCTGTGAATACTTTCCAGATGCACCGTACAGGGAGAAGGATGCTGAGGATGGAGCCACCAGGCCGGAGGAGAAGAGGGAGGTCAGAGAGAGAGGAGGTTTATGGACCTGCTGAGGGAGAACATGCAGATGGTTGGCGTGACAGAGGAATATACAGAGGACAGGATGAGATGAAAACGATTGATCTGCTGTGGCGCCCCCTAACAGGAGCAGTCAAAAGAAGAAGATACTGCCATTTTTTTCCAAAAAGTCACTGTTGTTGTGTCCCTTCACACTGTCTTTTCTGTTCTGTGTGTTTTTTTTTGTTTGTTTTTTTTATTTGACCCATTAAAATGACTAATGGCCGCACAGACCTCAGTGCTGAGCAGAGCTGTGTCAAAATGATTATTGATTTCCAAAAAAATATTTCTGGCCTGTTGGAGGTTCTGTTCTGTTATAGGAAAACTGATTTCTTACAGTGTTGATGGTATTGCGCAATCCAGCTCACACTAGTGATGACTGACACCAGTATACCACCCACCCCTATTTGCACATATATAACAGTATGACATGATGTATTTTCAGATTGCAAACGTGAGGTTGCCATGGCGATGCTGCGGTGGGTATATACCGATGACCTGGAACTCAGTGAGGACGACGCCTTTCTTATTGACTTAATGAAGCTTGCTAACCGTTTCCAGCTTCATACGCTCAGAGAGAGGTCAGTGAAAGTCTTAATCACATTTTCTTTAATTTTACATACTGTCCTGTGTGTGTGTGTGTGTGTTTTTTTTTTTTTTTATCTATTTCCTGTGACTGTGCTATTTTGTGTTGAAAAATTTGTTGTCCAAGCCCTCCATTGTATTTTTTCTTTTTGTCTGTCATGGGATAGGTGTGAAAAAGGCGTCATGTCCTCGGTGAATGTCAGGAACTGTATTCGCTTTTACCAGACTGCAGAGGAGTTAAACGCTGCCACCCTGATGAACTACTGTGGTGAGATCATAGCCAGTCACTGGGTGAGCCAACTGGGTAGTCTAAGCTTTAAATATATCTTTTAAAAATGACACAACTGATCTTAATGAAACTTGGTGAGAAGTTCTTTAACATATCTAAATTTAAATATCAGGAAATAAAAAAAAAACTGCTTCTCGTATTTACCTTTTGATCTCAAACCAGAATGTCTTCTTTGTATTGCAAAAAATGAATTAACCATGATGTACGGATACCTGCACTAAGGAGAGCCATGTCATCATTTACAGTACAGTAACTTGAGGCTTCAGTAGGGGTGTGTGATATGGGCAAAAAATAATACCTTATTTTGTTGTGACTATGACCATAATAAATAAAATGTTCTTCAAAAGTGTGATCATAAAAGTGTTAGTACTAGTAGGGATTAGTTGTTGCTTACTGATGACATTAGTGGACATAATGCTAAGAAAAATAGCTCTTATTTATTTCCTTAAAACCTAAGGGTTAAAGTTAAGAACAATATCAAAGCATTAATCACAAGTGCAAATATTATTTGGATCAAATAGAGTTTGCTGAGTGTGTTGTGCAAACACCTTAACTAATTTATGCTTTTCTCCTGATCAGCTGAGACTCAAAGCTTTTCTTATTTTTATATTCCTTGCTGTCGTTAGTTCACAGGTGGTGAAACAAGTTCACTGTTTTCAACAGCAACAAGTTTCTGACATATTTTGCACATTGCTGTCTTTTGGGCAACATTCATCTTATCGAATCCAAACCACTTGCACACTAGCAAGGTTGATGCGCATCTGACAACTAATGGTCCAGTCACACGGCACATGCCAATTCCTGAACAAAGGGAAAAAAGTAAAAAAAAAAAAAAAAAAAAAATCACAATTTGTTGAGAAAAGGTGGACGAAAGAGCTTTATCACCGAACAGCCTGCAAAACAAGAGCGCAAAAGGGACGAAAGAGGAACGAAACGAAACCGAAGTTAACGTTGATCTCGACACTTTAAATGAAACGTGCCTGGAGCCACAGCTGGAGCAGTGTGTGTCTGCATTGCTGCATTCCAGGACTCGGCGCTGGGACGGAGCTGCAGCTCCTCCATAAAAGCGCTTAAAACCCGGCTTTTGTACTGTGTGAAAACATTCAGCTGGTTCAGCAAATGAAGGCAAACAATAGGCTCACGTTACAAAAACTAAGCAAACGTTAAGAAACTGTCAAGAAAGACGGCAAAACGAAATGCGGTCGAATTGATGTTTTAGTTGCCCTCCTTTTTCCTTCATGTGTTTAACCTCTGTCATACAAAGAGTTAACCTATCTTGTGGAGACACTGGTAATAACAGATCATGTGACTGTAAATCTGCTTTGCAGTGCTGCTTCAGCCTGCAAAATTCAAAACCGCCCAATCTAGCAACACTGCTCTGCTGCAATTGGGACCTTAATTATTCAGTAACATCAGATTGCACATTGTTACAACAGCAGTCATGATATTATTGTCGACGGTATATACGAGGTCTGTGAGAAAAGTATTGTACCTTTTTATTTTTTCAAAAACTATATGGATTTGATTCATATGTTTTTACGTCAGCCAAGCTTGAACCTTCGTGCGCATGCATGAGTTTTTCCACGCCTGTCGGTTGCATCATTCGCCTGTGGGCAGGCTTTGAGTGAGCACTGCTCCACCCCTCTCGTCGTTGTTTCATTGTCAGGAAATGGCGGAATGATTTGGGCTTTTTTTTCCATCAGAATTTTTTCAGAAACTGTTAGAGACAAGCAGCTGGAAACCATTCGAAAAATTTATCTGGCTTTCAGTGAAACTTTTACGGGCTTCACAGAGAATAAGGACTGTTACTACAGCTTTAAGGACGGCCCACAATGGCGCACGGCGCGCCATGCTCCGAGCCGCCATCGAGAGGCACAAAACACCACATCATTTCTAAACGGATCGCTGTGTGGAGCTGGGACCGTTGTGAGCAATTTCTCTGGTTATCACAAGAGCTGGACATCAGCCATTTTCCGGCAGATTTCACTTTTAACAAGAGATTTTGTCATGGAAAGCCGCGCGGAGGCGTCGCGCGTCACGACCGATTCGCTGATGAAGCGAGACAAAGAACGCCTCCATTTCGGAGTGTTAGAGGACAAGTTGGGACATGCCTATCTCGGCTTTCAGTGCTTACCAGCCCAGTGAGTATAAGAGAAATTGTAGAGAGCTGGGCTTGTCCCCTGGCACTCCGAAACGGAGGTGTTCCTTTGTCTCGCTCGATCAGCGAATCGGTCCTGACGCGTGAAGCCTCCGCGTGGCTTTCCATGACAAAATCTCTTGTGAAAAGTGAAATCTGCCGGAAAATGGCTGATGTCCAGCTCTTGTGATAACCAGAGAAATTGCTCACGACGGTCCCAGCTCCACACAGCCATCCGTTTAGAAATGATGTGGTGTTTTCTGCCTCTCGATGGCGGCTCGGAGCGCGGCGCACCGTGCGCCATTGTGGGCCGTCCTTAAAGCTGTAGTAACACTCCTTATTCTCTGTGAAGCCCGTAAAATTTTCACCGAAAGCCAGATAAATTTTTCGAATGGTTTCCAGCTGCCAGTCTCTAACAGTTTCTGAAAAAATTCTGATGGAAAAAAAAGCCCAAATCATTCCGCCATTTCCTGACAATGAAATAACAACGAGAGGGGTGGAGCAG
This sequence comes from Thalassophryne amazonica, assembly GCF_902500255.1. Classification (NCBI taxonomy): domain Eukaryota; kingdom Metazoa; phylum Chordata; class Actinopteri; order Batrachoidiformes; family Batrachoididae; genus Thalassophryne; species Thalassophryne amazonica. The sequence goes on along the minus strand of NC_047111.1, from coordinate 113,068,024 downwards.
TGCTCACTCAAAGCCTGCCCACGGGCGAATGACGCAACCAACAGGCGTGGAAAAACTCACGCATGCGCACAAAGGTTCAAGCTTGGCTGACGTAAAAACATATGAATCAAATCCATATAGTTTTTGAAAAAAATAAAAAGGTACAATACTTTTCTCACAGACCTCGTATCGCACACCCCTAGACTTCAGCTTTGAGGTTGTCATGTTTGTCTTTATGAATGTTAGGTTGGGGAGGACTGATCAGTCAGCAGGTTCTTGCACAAGGATTGACTTCATCATACGTTTAAGTTCTTTAGCATCAGGATATGATTGTTAATTCATGTTGTGGAGTGTTTTCATCCTGGGACAGCTGTGATATTTTCCACTGTGGGGTTTTTTTTTTTTGGTGGTCTCTTATTAGGATGATCTGAGGAAAGAAGATTTCAGCACCATGAGTGCCCAACTTCTGTACAAGATGATCAAGTCTAAAACAGAATATCCTCTCCATAAAGCCATTAAAGTTGAGCGAGAAGATGTGGTCTTCCTCTATCTCATTGAGATGGACTCACAGGTCAGTTCTCTGGTTGCTCACAGTGCTAAAACCTGTAGTTTGGGTTCGTCTACAGTGAGTGCATGTAGTGTCATAGAGTAATGCTTCTCATTATGCCATGGAGAGATTTCACATTAACTGTTTTTTGTTTTGTTTATTTAAGCTGCCTGGAAAGCTAAATGAACTGGACAACAATGGTGACCTGGCACTGGACCTGGCACTCTCTCATAAATTAGAGAGCATTGCCACCACTCTTGTTAACAGCAAAGCTGATGTTGATATGGTGGACCAGAGCGGCTGGAGCCTCCTACACAAGGCCATCCAAAGAGGTGAGGCCAAATTACGACCTAAATTGGGGGGTGGGGTGCAGCAATTTAAAACATTAACTAATTTTATTTAAGAATTTTAGTTGTGGGCAACCCTCACATCTGTTTAAACATGGTATTTGTCAGTCAGGTATGAGAAGCTCTCGCTGGTCTGTGGATGTCATTTTGTGCTGACACTGGTGTCATGAAGAGGTTTCCCTCTGCTGGTTAAGATGCAGGTTTATTGATCCACCAAGTTACATTTCAGCCAATCGGCACAATTGTAAAAATCGTCGGGCGCAGCATAATTTCAAATTGCTGCTCTTGGATATTGTCGTGGTCGGAATGTGACTAGGTTGACCAACAACATTGCGTGTCCTTTCTGAGACTGGAAAATGTTAAACTTTTCCTCTTTATTGGACACCAGACTCAGTGCGAAATTTGATATCTGTTGGGAATTTAATTTAGAAGCGTTGCTGTTATATAAAAGTGATAAAATTGTAGGAATTTAGAATTGGTTGTGACCTTCTAAAGAGAGCATGTAGATGGACAGATGGTGATTGCTTCTGCAGACTTGAAAATTGTGTGCATCTTCTTTACTGTCTATACGTACTTATTTTAAAAAAACGTTCTAGGTGATGAATTTGCCGCCATCTTCCTGATCCGTCACTCAGCCCAGGTGAATGCGGCCACAGTGGGGGCGGTAGAGACGCCCCTTCACCTAGTCTGTTCTTTCAACCCTAAGAAACACTCAGCAGAGGTGATGAGCGGCATGGCACAAATTGCAGAGGCTCTCCTCAAAACCGGAGCCAACCCCAACATGCAGAACAGCAAGGGCAGGTAAATGACACAAAACCTAATTTTTATTTATACATTTAACAGTGCATCATCACTTCTTTAGCTCAAAGTGAAGTGGGCTGTGGATTCCAAACATGCTGATAATTTTTCTTTGTCAGATTCCAGAGAAATTACCTGACATATCATAACATATATTATATTGGTTAGTTGACGGTTCTGTTGTAGTTGGTTTCACACTGAATGTAGCCAGAAGGAAACATGATGTTGAAATTGAAAAGGGATATTTTTGGACAGTTGTAGTTGTTGATTGACGGGACAAACTATAACACTTCATTATGATGGCATTTGTTTGTTTGCTTTAGAACTCCTTTGCATGAAGCTGTGGCCTCAGGTAATGAGCCAGTATTCAGCCAGCTACTACAGTGCAAACAGTAAGTGCTTTAAAAAAATTATACTGTTGACAGTAGTCTTTGTCATTAGTGTTGTGTTATCACTGTTTATAATGGAGACTAAATTAATTATTTTATAATTTGCTTCCTGCTGCTGCTTATTATTTCCATGATTCAGAAATTAGTTTGCCTTCACGTGCTGCAGCAGTCCGTCAGAGAGAGTTTTGGACGATGTCAAATGTCGTGACGGTGTTCATGATTGTGGTCCAGAAATAATGCATCCTGCTGTTGTTTGGCCGTCTTGTCAGTCTTGACCTGGAACTGAAGGACCATGAAGGCAGCACCGCTCTGTGGTTGGCTCTGCAGTATATCACAGTGACTTCAGACCCGTCTGTAAATCCATTTGAGGATGATGCACCCGTGGTGAACGGGACCTCCTTTGATGAGAACAGTTTTGCTGCACAACTCATCCACAGAGGGAGCAACCCAGATGCACCTGACATTTCCACAGGTATTAATTCACAAAGTCACAGTTAAATGCAAAACTGTTGGTGGGTCCAGTGTAACACATTTTTAATTGTTTTTCCACCTCTGTTTGATCTGTTTGAAGGAAACTGTCTCATGCAGCGAGCAGCGAGGGCAGGCAATGAGGCAGCTGCACTTTTCTTAGCAACTCATGGGGCAAAGGTCAACCATGTTAACAAATGGGTATGTATAAATATTAGGCACACATTTTCATTGTAATACATTCAGCCTAATTTCACAGGCAGTATTTGTGCTTGTTAAATGTCATCAGGGCAGGCGTTTTGCTTAACAATGTGAAGATCTCTCCAGTTAGAAAACAAATGAATTATGAATAATGGATCTGTCTGTACAGTATCTGCACAGTTTAATGAATGTAAAGTCAGAACTTGGAAAGCTTTTGATAGATATCCCAGGTCAATAAATATTTTTTAGTAGCCAGAGAACTGACAAAAATACATACATGTTCTTATGTAAGCATTTTTTTTTTATGTAAGATAGATGTTTTTATTTTTACTCATAGTTAAGTATCACTGATTGGTTCACATCGTCAACACAATTACAGCTTTTCTTTCAGAAATATTGATTTTTTTTTTTTTTTTTTTTGACACATGATAGTTGCATATCGCTTATGCCTGGTTTACACGGCAAAATAATTATGCCGATTTCAGACCCGATCTTCCCCTTGAAACAGCCTTAAGGAAGCCCAGACTATGATGGCTCTAAAGATAATCTTATCAGATATTTCTGCTGTGTGTGTTTTGTTAAGCGTGCTCTAGTCTGCTTGGTAGTATGTCTGGACCACTCAGAACTCAAATCATGACTATCCAACATGTTCGATTGTCTTGGCCTGATATCCCAGCGTGTGGGGTGTGCCCAGAGCACAAACCAGCATGCAGGCTGTTGAATGTTTCGTGTAGCCAGTCAGAAAGTGAGGTGATGGAAGCAAAGAGGGGAATCGAAAATTGTTTACTCGGAAGTCACGTTTGATCTCGAGAGGTTTTGCGAGATTTCTCATCTGACCTGGGAATGTTGGTGAGTGAAATCTGTTAGTGTGTGGTGTGTTGTCTTTACCATGTGGCTGCACACCACACACTGTATGACCAAAACTGTTATATCTGGGTGATTCTTAGACTACGGGCACTTATTATGTCCTTTGATCATATTGTATGAAAAACAGAAAAAAGGGGAAATTTCACACTTTTATAGTTATCTTTACAATGAAAGTGTGTTAAGAAATTTGTTCTAGTAGTCTGTGATGACTTTTTCACCTTTTTTCAGCATCATTATATGCAAATATTGCCGTTTTGTGCTTGTCCCACACCCAGACTTTTCATCTTCATTGATAAAAATGAATGGTAAAGAAACATTTTTTCTAATGTTTTAAAATATCTCTGAATAAAATATCAGTAAAATAATCAAAACATAATTGGGGTATTCAATGTCATACAACTGTTGTGATCTTTTTAAACAAAATGTAGTTGTCCCACACTATTGCCGTAATTTTCACCACAACACTGTAATGTCCCTTTAAACAGTTTGTATGAAAGATTGTTTGGGTAGTTTCTATGGAGATAAACAGTGACATCAGAGCACATGTATATAGCACCAAATCACAACAAACAGTTGCCCCAAGGCGCTTTATATTGTAAGGCAATGGTGTGGTGGAAATTACATTTACAAGGCCAATAGTGCCCGTAGTTAAAGAATCACCCATCAATTATTTTTTTATTTTTTTATTTTTTTTTTATCGCCATGTGTGGGGTCTCTCAGGTATTGAAAATCTACAGTCAATTTTGAAATCTTACCGTGCAACCAGGTGTAATTCAATGAATTCATGATTGATTCATGTGTTGGTTAATTTTAGGATGATTTAATCTGTATTAATTTATTTGTTTTGTTTCTGGTCTTTTAACAGACTTCTTAAAACAATCAATTACCAGAATAGTTGCCATGTTTTTCTGTCTATCATCTTCAGGGTGAGAGCCCACTTCACACAGCGTGTCGCTGTGGCCTGGCTAGCCTGACAGCCGAGCTGCTTCAGCAGGGGGCCAATCCCAATCTACAGACACAGAAAGCCCTACCAGATGACACCCATGGGGTAGCTATGCAGAGCCCCCTCCACATGGCTATTGTTCACAACCACCCAGATGTTGTATCGGTCATCCTTGAACACAAAGGTCAGCATCATGTTGTCAGTGTTTAGAAATCTGAATGCATCTGACCAATTTGGAGCTCTAACTAGCCAAAAAGTCATGGGGCAAAGAATTTGTATGTATGTCTGAAATCACCGGACCCATGGAATGCATCCAGTAAATTTTTACATGGTGTCTGTTTCAGCAAATGCACTACATGCTACCAACAACTTCCAGATTATTCCAGACTTCAGCCTTAAAGACTCGATGGATCAGACTGTGCTGGGCTTGGCCCTCTGGACAGGTACATGGCAGTACGGCTCCACAGGGAGCATGCGTTACACACATGAGACTGTGAAACTGTTGGAAGTGTGTGTGGTGATCTGTGCACAGCGTGTGATGCATAGCTGTGTCTCTGTTAGGTATGCACACCATAGCAGCTCAGCTACTGGGCTCAGGAGCTTCTATCAATGACACTATGTCCAATGGACAAACCCTGCTTCACATGGCTATTCAAAGACAGGACAGCAAGAGCGCCCTCTTCCTTCTGGAGCATCAGGCAGACATCAGCGTTCGGTAATGTGATGTCAGCATTATGTAATGTGTTAAATTGTAAAACATTGCTGTTGTTAGAGATGGACACTGTTGCATGCAACTATATTGTAACATTAAAAGTTGTAGAATTAATACTTTCATAGTACTCTCTTAAATACAAAAAAAAAATATTTCTTGGTTAAACTACAAATTCAGTGGTAGCTAGTGGAACAAAACTTGGTTGATTTATGGTTAATCTTTAGTGGGTGCACACATTATACGAGGTCTATTAGAAAAGTATCTGACCTTATTTTTTTCAAAAACCATATGGATTTGAATCACGTGTGATTGCGTCAGACAGGCTTGAACTCTCGTGCGCATGCGTGAGTTTTTCCACACCTGTCGGTTGCATCATTCGCCTGTGAGCAGGCTTTGAGTGAGGAATGGTCCAGCCCCCTCGGCGGATTTTCATTGTCAGGAAATGGCGGAATGATTTGGCTTTTTTTCCATCAGAATTTTTTTCAGAAACTGTTAGAGACTGGCAGCTGGAAACCATTCGAAAAATTTATCTGGCTTTCGGTGAAAATTTTACGGGCTTCACAGAGAATGACTGTTACTACAGCTTTAAGGACGGCTTTAAGGACGCTCGGCGCGCTGCGCTCCGTGCCGCCATTGAGAGCCACAAACCACCGGATCATTTCTAAACGGATGGCTCTGTGGATCCGAGACCGTCGTGTGCACTTTCTCTGGTTATCACAAGAGCTGGACATCAACCATTTTCCAGCAGATATCACTTTTAACAAGAGATTTTGTCATGGAAAGCCGAGCGGAGGCTTCGCGCATCACGACCGATTTGCTGATGGAGCGAGACAAAGGAACACCTCCGTTTTGGTCTCACAGGACGGCTTTGAGATGGCGTTCAGACAGCTGTTGGTGGTTTTTCCATCGAGTGATTATCCGAGAAATTGTGGATGTGCCTGGACATGCCAGAACATGTCCAGTGAGGCTTCATCATGGCATTGCTGTGCGCCATGTGGCACCGCCGTGACGTGCGGAATTCCTCTGCACGTCTGTCTCAATGTGCCGAAAAAGTGCTGATGTCCACATCTTTTCACAATTCTTGTGCTAGTCAGACAACGTCCCGGATAAAACACAGCATCCAGTTTGGAAATGAACGGCACATTCCACTGTTACAGGAGTTTTTGTCATGGAAAGAGGAGCGGAGCCTTCGCGCGTCGCCTCCGCTCGGCTTTCCATGACAAAATCTCTTGTTAAAAAAATCTGCCGGAAAATGGTTGATGTCCAGCTCTTGTGATAACCAGAGAAATTGCACATGATGGTCATGGATCCATACAGTCATCCATTTAGAAATGATGTGGTGGTTTGTGGCTCTCGATGGCGGCACGGAGCGCGGCGCGCCGAGGGTCCTTAAAGCTGTCCTTAAAGCTGTAGTAACAGTCCTTATTCTCTGTGAAGCCCGTAAAATTTTCACCGAAAGCCAGACAAATTTTTCTAATGGTTTCCAGCTGCCAGTCTCTAACAGTTTCTGAAAAAATTCTGATGGAAAAAAAGCCCAAATCATTCCGCCATTTCCTGACAATGAAAATCCGCCGAGAGGGTGGACCACTCCTCACTCAAAGCCTGCTCACAGGCGAATGACGCAACCGACAGGCGTGGAAAAACCCGCGCATGCGCACGAGGGTTCAAGCTTGTCTGACGCAATCACACGTGATTCAAATCCATATGGTTTTTGAAAAAGTAAGGTCGGATACTTTTCTAATAGACCTCGTATAAGCCTAAACCAGAAACAAAGATGTATGTGTTTAAGAAGGAAAAGGCGATTTAGGTAGCTGATTTATGATGATTTAGGTAGCCCTTTATTTATAATTTAGAGTTTTGAGTTTTACTGTGAGAATGTCCAACAACAGAACTAAAAGCTCAAAACAGCACACAATCAGACAGGCCAGTTATAAAAAGCCAGCTATATGGTTAGTGTAGCTGGGTGAACATTAGGGCCCCTTCACACATTACACCAAAGATGCAGAAACCAGAAGAAAATCTGAAAACCAAACATGAAATGGGGAACCACGAAACATTCCACCTGCTGTTGTGAGGGACGCACGGTTACATAGGTGTGCAGGGCACACCGGCGACTGTTTCGTGCACGTGCGTGCATGAACACAGTGCTAGCAGCTGGAGCGTGTGGAACCATATCTTGCAGATGCTGTGGAAAAAATAAAAACCAGCTGGAATGCGGAACACACTGCTATGGAAAAACAAAAAATAAAAATGCATGCCACCCACAGGACTGGAACCTGCAATTTACGAAAGCTCTGATTAACAGACAGAAACTTTACCACTGCGCTACAGTCACTGTCCTATAACAGGAGCGTAAAATGCCTAAAATCAACAAGGAAGTAAAAGGTATTTTAAAAAAAGAGAGAGAAAGAAATTAGACGATGTAGACGAAGAGGAAGTCTTTAATTACAGCAAAAACAGCGCCGTAATAACTGCCAAAATGTGAGGGCGTCCCGTGGGACGATTTCCTGCATGGAACAATATTCACCAGCGTTGCCGCTGCACCGGCGCACCGTGCCGACGTCCATGCTTCACGCTGTAGTTATGCGACTTAATATCCTACAAGTCAGTACAGGTGTTCCCGAGCTGTGACTTGTGAGCACAGATATCTGAACAGCTGCACATCGCAAGGGGACCTGCCCACCTCTGTTAGCAGACCCCGCAGATCACACAACAAAAATGCTCACTTTTTGTTGCTTTGTTCTGTGATTTTAATGTAATGTATGTATTATGTTATGTGTTTGTCCTGCATCTGTCTGATGTCTGTGTTTTTTATTTCACACCTTGCGTGCACGGTTACGTCCAGCTGACAGTCTGCGGTCAGCTGACAGGCGCTGTATGTCCACAGCGAAGCATATGAGCAAAGCGACTGGACTCTGGGACCTTCAGCCACAGCAACAGTGTTGGATTCACGGTGTTTGTGTGTGTGTGTGTGGGGGGGGCAGTCGGCACAGATACACCCATGTGTGTTGCTCGGTGACTCCACACTCGTGTTGCACTTTGACAGTTTTTACAGACAGGTCGAATGTGATCTCCTGCGGTCTACTATCATACCAGGAGCGTGAATAGCCCCGCCTTTTCTAAGTGTGCACCGAACAGTATTGGATGTTCATGTGCGACACCTGGAATATGGCCGACATCTGCTGAGAGGGGGAACGAATGAGCATTCGCTGTCTTTTGGCCACTTGTGGGCACGGATGGTTGTAGCGACAGGTATATGAGGCATTTGAGGTGGCTCTGATTTTTCATGAATGGCTTGCAATTCCTCCTTCGTGTGCTAGTCGGCTTCATTCGTGTTATGTGTGAAGGGGCCCTTAGTACTGACAACGTACACATTATGCTAGATCAGCCTGTCAGATTATTGTCAAGGTTAGGTCACCCTCTCCAGAACACATAACCACTATAGCTATACCGCTGTTTGTTTTATTTTTTTTAACTATATAATTTTTCAAGTTCAGTCTTGTCAGCATTTTTCAATATGCATTTTGATCATTCTCAGAGTTTGAGGCTCTTTCCATCATTTTAGAATTATCTGAGCACAAATTTAGTTGATAATGCTTCTGTCCCCGGGGAGACACGCGACCTTGTAGATCTGAACACTTCAGATTCTAACACCTCACCCACATATTCCACAATGGTCCAAAATAAAGGAAAAATCACACATAATGCATGCATGTTTCCTCAGTGTTCTATATTACATTTCCAACATAAACTGCCTTCAGATAGACCAATTTTATTGAGTCTTCTTGGGGTGCAGTTATATCTGTGAAATATTTTGTATTGAATAAATTTGGCTCTGGCTTTTCTGATGTAATGCTCGTTGTTTTCAAGAGTTCTCTCTCATGTTTCCTGATCAAATCTACAACCACAGCTTTGTTTCCATATGATAGAAGTTATTCATCTGTGAGACAGACCCATTAACCTTTGACTTAATCTGCTGATTAAAGGTATTATGAAGATTCAATAACTAGTTCTTGTGCTACAGTTTTGTCTTGCCTTCTCATTTCCAGGACTCAGGAGGGACAAACAGCACTACAGTTAGCCATCAGTAATGAGCTGCCCCTCGTGGTGGATGCCATCTGTACACGAGGTGCTGATATGTCTGTAATGGATGATAAAGGAGACACGCCACTGTGGCTGGCACTGGAGAATGGACTGGAAGATATTGCGTCCACGTTGGTGAGACAGATGCATATGCAAAGATTTACACATCATCTTCTCTGTCTTTCAGCTGCTTCCGTTAGTGGTCACCACAGCAGATCATCTGTCTCCATTTCACCCTGTCCTCTGCATCTTCCACTGTCACACTCATATTTTCAGCTTTAGAGCCAAATTATTTCTCTGTATAGTGATCTAGACGTATGTGCCGCACATTCTGAAAGTTGCGATTGTTCTGAACATTTTGATAAGTAATACATGGGCATTAGACTAAAAGAAAGTACCTTTAAAGGGTAAACTTGAAAAAAAAAAAAATGCCCGTAGACCCCAGAGGATTCTTATTAAAATCTGCATTTTAGTTTGTATGGCTTCTTCTTTTCCAAAATCCTTCCAGTGTCAGGGATGAAAAATTTCCACTTTTTGGTGGATTTCTGCTTTTTTGCCAGTTGCCTGGGTCATTTTTAGATCAGTATTGTTCAGTAGGAAATGCTAAGTGCTGTGCGTTTCGATCAGGCTGGTTTTGTGCAGCTTCAGGGCCCTTGAAGTAAAGCTGTTGTTTTATTTTGCTTTATCCTAATTTTTCCCTAGTAAAACTCTAAAGAGCACAGGTCTGTGAGTAGTATTTACCTTTTTATGTTAAACTGACCTGTTATGGTTTTCTGAAACAGATGTATTTTATAACTTAAAAACGGTAGCGATGCTAATGAGTTAGCATGCCTATGGCTTTTCCAATGTTAAGTTAGCATTTTTGGATTTCAGCTTTTTTGTTTTTCACCACTTTCATCCCTGCAGTGTGAAAATGACTGAACTCCATACCAGTGGTCGTTTAGCAGTTGGGATGAATTAGTTTTGTTTTTTTGTTCGTCCTTCTTAGGTTCGCCATGGTTGTGATGCAACTTGTTGGAGCTCAGGCCCCTCTGGCTGCCAGCAGACCCTCCTGCACCGAGCTGTTGATGAGAATAACGAGGTCTCGGCTTGTTTCCTCATTCGCAGGTCTGGACGTTCACCATACTGTATATATATCCAAAAATGTGTCCTAAAGAACAAGAACCTTTGTGTTGCATTTATTTTTGAAACTTTGTACAACTGCTTCATGCAGCAAGAAGCACAATTAAATTAATGGGGGATTATTTATTTATAATGTAAACAGGCATTAGCCAGCAGAATCCAACGGGCTAATAAACATTATTCTATGAGGCACAAAAGCAGAGTAAACTGCTTCTTGTCACCAAACAAAATTTGAAAGTGTAGCAAAATGTGCACATCCACCTCACAAAATGTATTAAACTTTTTAATATTTTTAAAATATTGTCAGCTTTAACTTAGCCTAGCCATCCTGCTCATTGTCCTCCATCTGTCCCACAAATTGCAAACAAGTGGAGTGCAGAATAGTATGAATGTTATTCCCTGTTTTTATTCAGGAGCATGGTCTTTCAGTTTGAGAGTATGACTTACCTATTTCGTTCATTCTCTGAGATTCAAGATGTTCTCATTCAGAGCTTCTTGTTTTGCATCGATAGGCATCTTAATGGAGCAGTACTGCCACCTTCTACTCCATTCTGTTTCAGACGGTACCTCATTCAGATCAGTATGCTTGTCGCAGTAGCTTGCCACTTGTGCTACTAATGCCCTTTTATGGCCGTACATGATAATGTAGTATTTTTATTTTTTATATATATTGTCATTACAAAATATAAGCTGCAGGATAGCCAAACAAATAAAAAATAAAATTGCAACTTCTAGTCCAGAAAATACATTGCACCCCAGTCAGTGTCTTACAGTATAGTCACACATTATTTATGAAAGTGTTTGGAGACGTTAATACTAAAGTCTACTTGAAACCGGTCAAGACATTGTGTTGTATTGACGAAAAAATAAAAGTCTGTGACTGGGGTGGTGGAGCAGTGGTAGCACTCATGCCTCAAAGCAAGACAGTCAAAGATTCAAAACCCAACTATCTGCTTGTCTCCCTGTACATTGGCAGTTGTATTAGGATTCTCATCTAGTGTAAAATGTCTCAGATTTACATGAGACCCTGGACAAAACATGGAAAGAATGTTTTCTACACCAACCCTTTAAATGTTTCAGTCCAACATTTGCATTCAAGCTACATCACTGGTCTTCAGTTGTTTTTTCAATTTATTTTCATTTATATAGCACCAAATCACAGAGTTGCCTCAAAGCGCTTCACACAGGTAAGGTCTAACCTTACCAACCCCCAGAGCAACAGTGGTAAGGAAAGGATAAATCTCTTTGTGTGTTAAAACACAAACAGATTTATTGAACTACATTTTTGGGATGGGTAAACAATTGTAGGAGGGTAACTCAGTGTAAACAGTTAACAGTGATCTGACTAGGTTTCCTGATGTATTCATGGGTGGATGTGAATAATTGAGAAATGTTTCAGCTACACTACACACAGGCGTATTTGGAATTTGAACAAATGAGATGAATTTATGCAACAATCAATTTGTTTAAAGGAGATATATATCAGTATTTACCCCCTGTAATTGTTTTGTTGCCCCGGTAGACAGGACTTTGTGATAGAGGTGATAAAGTCTATTTTGGATGTGGAATGTTTCTAAACTTGCCGTTGGTCCCTTTTGTGTGTGTGTGTGTGTGTGTGTGTGTATGTATATATATATATATATATATATATATATATATATATATGCGTAGTGGCTGTGATGTGAACAGCCCCAGGCGACCCGGTCCTAATGGTGAAGGAGACGAAGAAGCGCGAGATGGACAAACGCCCCTCCACTTAGCAAGCAGCTGGGGATTGGAGGAGGTGGTACAGTGCCTTCTGGAGTTTGGAGCTAACGTTAATGCACAGGTCTTTCACATTTCAACACTGACTCCATCTTGCAGTGCGACCTGCTTTACTGTAACTGTGACAAAAGCATGCATTTAATCACTTCTTTTATCAAGAAGTTGATATTTCAAGACAGGGTTGCTATTATTTTGTGAATATTTTATGCTATTTGTGTGTTTTGTTTGTTTATTGTTTCTTCATTAGGATGCAGAGGGTAGAGCTCCTATCCATGCTGCCATCAGCAGCCAGCACAATGTCATTATACAGCTGCTCATTTCCCACCCAGACATTTGCCTCAACATTCGAGACCGGCAGGGCATGACCCCCTTTGCCTGTGCTATGACACACAAGAACAATAAGGCAGCTGAGGCAATACTGAAGAGGGAACCAGGCGCTGCTGAGCAGGTAACGCTCAGAGAGATTCAACACTTTGTCCGTCTGAATCTTCAGGGTGAGTCAACAAGGCAGTTACGTTCTTAATCATAATTAACTTCCAATGTTTGTGTCTGTCCAGGTGGACAATAAAGGACGAAACTTTCTCCACGTGGCTGTGCAAAATTCAGATATTGAAAGTGTCCTCTTCCTCATCAGCGTCCAAGCAAATGTCAACTCCAGGGTTCAGGATGCAGCCAGACTCACGCCCCTGCACCTGGCCGTGCAGGCTGGCTCTGAGATTATTGTCCGTAACCTGGTAATAACAAAAACATTTTCTTGATCCGAAGCATTGACCGACTGAAGTGTTGTGGTGAGTCATACAACTGATACATTAATCTTTTTGTTTCGTCACTTCTAGCTGCTTGCTGGAGCAAAAGTGAACGAGCTGACCAAACACAGGCAGACAGCCCTACATTTGGCTGCCCAGCAGGACTTGGCCACCATTTGCTCTGTGCTGCTGGAAAATGGAGTAGACTTTGCTGCCGAGGATGAGAACGGCAATAATGGTATTTTACTTTTATGATTATTATTCTGACATCACCTGTGGTTTCATTTTAGGAATGAGACTCAATTTAAGAACATTTTAGTGTAAACATTTTGTCAGATTATCACCTATTTCAGAGGATGGTGCACTTTATATTTCTTTCACTAATATTTTAATTGATAAATGGAATGCCTGATCTATTGGTGAGTAACTGTCACTGTGTGACTTTCCTTAATCTAACCAGAAATTGAGATAGGAACTTGTCCATCTCTTCATCTGGCTGCACTTCTGTGAGCTCTTAGGATGTTCCCATGAGCATTAGTTTCCTGGATGCATTTTTGTGAAAAGGTCTGAGTCATTCAGTAGAGCAAAGCATATGGGACAAAAATGCATGGTGCGTGACATCAGTCATGCAGTGGGACAATCAATCAATTTTATTTATATAGCGCCAAATCACAACAAACAGTTGCCCCAAGGCGCTTTATATTGTAAGGCAAGGCCATACAATAATTATGTAAAAACCCCAACGGTCAAAACGACCCCCTGTGAGCAAGCACTTGGTGACAGTGGGAAGGAAAAAGTCCCTTTTAACAGGAAGAAACCTCCAGCAGAACCAGGCTCAGGGAGGGGCAGATTTTGGACAGATAATGAATGTCACATGGCATAGAATCCACCAGTCAAATGACAAGGATCCGATTGTATTCAGTAATGTAACTTATGCCATGCAGGATGACAATATGCATTTTAAGTCTCAGAACCTGTAATGTGTGTGTGTTGTCAGCACCACTGCAGATTAAATTCTGCCACTAAAGGAACACTGAAGTGTCCACCTTTGTGTTCATTGGTCCACATGTGACCCAGCCAACTGCAGTGCCTTCATGGGGAAAATTTAAGCTTCTTGAGTAAGCTTTCGGTCAAGACAAACTGTCAAAATCCATAATGTACCCCTTCGTTTGATTCCTATCTTTTTTCGTTCTCTTAACTTTGTCATTTTCAAACAGGCAATTTGTATTCCAAAACATAACCACCTTTGCCCTTTACACCTACAGTAGTGTTCAGAATAATACAACCCCTGGCAAAAATGATGGAATCACCGGCCTCGGAGGATGTTCATTCAGTTGTTTAATTTTGTAGAAAAAAAGCAGATCACAGACATGACACAAAACTAAAGTCATTTCAAATGGCAACTTTCTGGCTTTAAGAAACATTATAAGAAATCAAGAAAAAAAAATTGTGGCAGTCAGTAACGGTTACTTTTTTAGACCAAGCAGAGGGGAAAAAAATATGGACTCATTCAATTCTGAGGAATAAATTATGGAATCACCCTGTAAATTTTCATCCCCAAAACTAACACCTGCATCAAATCAGATCTGCTCGTTAGTCTGCATCTAAAAAGGAGTGATCACACCTTGGAGAGCTGTTGCACCAAGTGGGCTGACATGAATCATGGCTCTAACACGAGAGATGTCAATTGAAACAAAGGAGAGGATTATCAAACTTTTAAAAGAGGGTAAATCATCACGCAATGTTGCAAAAGATGTTGGTTGTTCACAGTCAGCTGTGTCTAAACTCTGGACCAAATACAAACAACATGGGAAGGTTGTTAAAGGCAAACATACTGGTAGACCAAGGAAGACATCAAAGCGTCAAGACAGAAAACTTAAAGCAATGTCTCAAAAATCAAAAATGCACAACAAATGAGGAACGAATGGGAGGAAACTGGAGACAACGTCTGTGACCGAACTGTAAGAAACCGCCTAAAGGAAATGGGATTTACATACAGAAAAGCTAAACAAAAGACACCTAAACAGAAAAAAACAAGGTTACAATGGGCTAAGGAAAAGCAATCGTGGACTGTGGATGACTGGATGAAAGTCATATCAATCAATCAATTTTTTTATATAGCGCCAAATCACAACAAACAGTTGCCCCAAGGCGCTTTATATTGTAAGGCAAGGCCATACAATAATTATGTAAAACCCCAACGGTCAAAACGACCCCCTGTGAGCAAGCACTTGGCTACAGTGGGAAGGAAAAACTCCCTTTTAACAGGAAGAAACCTCCAGCAGAACCAGGCTCAGGGAGGGGCAGTCTTCTGCTGGGACTGGTTGGGGCTGAGGGAGAGAACCAGGAAAAAGACATGCTGTGGAGGGGAGCAGAGATCGATCACTAATGATTAAATGCAGAGTGGTGCATACAGAGCAAAAAGAGAAAGAAACAGTGCATCATGGGAACCCCCCAGCAGTCTACGTCTATAGCAGCATAACTAAGGGATGGTTCAGGGTCACCTGATCCAGCCCTAACTATAAGCTTTAGCAAAAAGGAAAGTTTTAAGCCTAATCTTAAAAGTAGAGAGGGTGTCTGTCTCCCTGATCTGAATTGGGAGCTGGTTCCACAGGAGAGGAGCCTGAAAGCTGAAGGCTCTGCCTCCCATTCTACTCTTACAAACCCTAGGAACTACAAGTAAGCCTGCAGTCTGAGAGCGAAGCGCTCTATTGGGGTGATATGGTACTACGAGGTCCCTAAGATAAGATGGGACCTGATTATTCAAAACCTTATAAGTAAGAAGAAGAATTTTAAATTCTATTCTAGAATTAACAGGAAGCCAATGAAGAGAGGCCAATGTGGGTGAGATATGCTCTCTCCTTCTAGTCCCCGTCAGTACTCTAGCTGCAGCATTTTGAATTAACTGAAGGCTTTTTAGGGAACTTTTAGGACAACCTGATAATAATGAATTACAATAGTCCAGCCTAGAGGAAATAAATGCATGAATTAGTTTTTCAGCATCACTCTGAGACAAGACCTTTCTGATTTTAGAGATATTGCGTAAATGCAAAAAAGCAGTCCTACATATTTGTTTAATATGCGCTTTGAATGACATATCCTGATCAAAAATGACTCCAAGATTTCTCACAGTATTACTAGAGTCTCAGAACCTGTAATGTGTGTGTGTTGTCAGCACCACTGCAGATTAAATTCTGCCACTAAAGGAACACTGAAGTGTCCACCTTTGTGTTCATTGGTCCACATGTGACCCAGCCAACTGCAGTGCCTTCATGGGGAAAATTTAAGCTTCTTGAGTAAGCTTTCGGTCAAGACAAACTGTCAAAATCCATAATGTACCCCTTCGTTTGATTCCTATCTTTTTTCGTTCTCTTAACTTTGTCATTTTCAAACAGGCAATTTGTATTCCAAAACATAACCACCTTTGCCCTTTACACCTACAGTAGTGTTCAGAATAATACAACCCCTGGCAAAAATGATGGAATCACCGGCCTCGGAGGATGTTCATTCAGTTGTTTAATTTTGTAGAAAAAAAGCAGATCACAGACATGACACAAAACTAAAGTCATTTCAAATGGCAACTTTCTGGCTTTAAGAAACATTATAAGAAATCAAGAAAAAAAAATTGTGGCAGTCAGTAACGGTTACTTTTTTAGACCAAGCAGAGGGGAAAAAAATATGGACTCATTCAATTCTGAGGAATAAATTATGGAATCACCCTGTAAATTTTCATCCCCAAAACTAACACCTGCATCAAATCAGATCTGCTCGTTAGTCTGCATCTAAAAAGGAGTGATCACACCTTGGAGAGCTGTTGCACCAAGTGGGCTGACATGAATCATGGCTCTAACACGAGAGATGTCAATTGAAACAAAGGAGAGGATTATCAAACTTTTAAAAGAGGGTAAATCATCACGCAATGTTGCAAAAGATGTTGGTTGTTCACAGTCAGCTGTGTCTAAACTCTGGACCAAATACAAACAACATGGGAAGGTTGTTAAAGGCAAACATACTGGTAGACCAAGGAAGACATCAAAGCGTCAAGACAGAAAACTTAAAGCAATATGTCTCAAAAATTGAAAATGCACAACAAAACAAATGAGGAACGAATGGGAGGAAACTCGAGTCAACGTCTGTGACCGAACTGTAAGAAACCGCCTAAAGGAAATGGGATTTACATACAGAAAAGCTAAACGAAAGCCATCATTAATACCTAAACAGAAAAAAACAAGGTTACAATGGGCTAAGGAAAAGCAATCGTGGACTGACTGGATGAAGTCATATTCAGTGATGAATCTCGAATCTGCATTGGGCAAGGTGATGATGCTGGAACTTTTGTTTGGTGCTGTTCCAATGAGATTTATAAAGATGACTGCCTGAAGAGAACATGTAAATTTCCACAGTCATTGATGATATGGGGCTGCATGTCAGGTAAAGGCAGTGGGGAGATGGCTGTCATTACATCATCAATAAATGCACAAGTTTACGTTGATATTTTGGACACTTTTCTTATCCCATCAATTGAAAGGATGTTTGGGGATGATGAAATCATTTTTCAAGATGATAATGCATCTTGCCATAGAGCAAAAACTGTGAAAACATTCCTTGCAAAAAGACACATAGGGTCAATGTCATGGCCTGCAAATAGTCCGGATCTTAATCCAATTGAAAATCTTTGGTGGAAGTTGAAAAAATGGTCCATGACAAGGCTGCAACCTGCAAAGCTGATCTGGCAACAGCAATCAGAGAAAGTTGGAGCCAGATTGATGAAGAGTACTGTTTGTCACTCATTAAGTCCATGCCTCAGAGACTGCAAGCTGTTATAAAAGCCAGAGGTGGTGCAACAAAATACTAGTGATGTGTTGGAGCGTTCGTTTGTTTTTCATGATTCCAGAATTTTTTCCTCAGAATTGAGTGAGTCCATATTTTTTTCCCTCTGCTTGGTCTAAAAAAGTAACCGTTACTGACTGCCACAATTTGTTTTCCTGATTTCTTATAGTGTTTCTTAAAGCCAGAAAGTTGCCATTTGAAATGACTTTAGTTTTGTGTCATGTCTGTGATTTGCTTTTTTTCTACAAAATTAAACAACTGAATGAACATCCTCCGAGGCCGGTGATTCTATAATTTTTGCCAGGGGTGGTAGTAGTGCTATGTGACTAAAAAGATTAATCCAGGTTTTGAGTATATTTCTTATTGTTACATGGGAAACAAGGTACCAGTAGATTCTCACAAATCCAACAAGACCAAGCATTCATGATATGCACAGTCTTAAGGCTATGAAATTGGGCTATTAGTAAAAAGTAGAAAAGAGGGTGTTCACAATAATAGTAGCATCTGCTGTTGATGCTACAAACTCAAAACTATTATGTTCAAACTGCTTTTTTTTTTAGCAATCCTGTGAATCACTAAACTAGTATTTAGTTGTATAACCACAGTTTTTCATGATTTCTTCACATCTACAAGGCATTAATTTTGTTGGTTTGGAACCAAGATTTTGCTGGTTTACTAGTGTGCTTGGGGTCATTGTCTTGTTGAAACACCCATTTCAAGGGCATGTCCTCTTCAGCATAAGGCAACATGACCTCTTCAAGTATTTTGACATATCCAAACTGATCCATGATACCTGGTATGCCATATATAGGCCCAACACCATAGTAGGAGAAACATGCCCATATCATGATGCTTGCACCACCATGCTTCACTGTCTTCACTGTGAACTGTGGCTTGAACTCAGAGTTTGGGGGTCGTCTCACAAACTGTCTGCGGCCCTTGGACCCAAAAAGAACAATTTTACTTTCATCAGTCCACAAAATATTCCTCCATTTCTCTTTAGGCCAGTTGATGTGTTCTTTGGCAAATTGTAACCTCTTCTGCGCATGTCTTATTTAACAGAGGGACTTTGCTTCACACAGGCGTCTTCTAACTGTTACAGCACTTACAGGTAACTCCATACTGTCTTTGATCATCCTGGAGCTGATCAGTGGGTGAGCCTTTGCCATTCTGGTTATTCTTCTATCCATTTTAATGGTTGTTTTCCGTTTTCTTCCACACGTCTCTGGTTCTTTTTGTCTATTTTAAAGCATTGGAGATCATTGTAGATGAACAGCCTCTAATTTTTTTGCACCTGCGTATAAGTTTTCCCCTCTCCAATCAACTTTTTAATAAAACTATGCTGTTGTTCTGAACAGTGTCTTGAACATCCCATTTTCCTCAGACTTTCAAAGAGAAAAGCATGTTCAACAGGTGCTGGCTTCATCCTTAAATAGGGGACACCTGATTCACACCTGTTTGTTCCACAAAATTGACGAACTCACTGACTGAATGCCACACTACTATTATTGTGAACACCCCCTTTTCTACTTTTTTTTACTAATAGCCCAATTTCATAGCCTTAAGAGTGTGTCTTGTTGGATTTGTGAGAATCTACTGAATCTACTGCTACCTTGTTTCCCATGTAACAATAAGAAATATACTCAAAACCTGGATTAATCTTTTAGTCACCTAGCACTACTATTATTCTGAACACTACTGTATGTACCTGTACAATAGACTGAATAACACCTAGCAGGAGTAAAAACATAAGCGTAATTACCTCTATACACATATGCATACAGTTGCATAGCTACCTATATATTTAGACGCATACATACATGCACACCTGGACAGAATTGTTGGTACCCCTATATCATGTCTACGCATTTTAACATACGGTCAAAATGAATGCAAACAAAGCAATTTTGTTTAGAGCCCGGCCGATATGGATTTTTGAGGCTGATGCCGATAACGATATTTGGATGAAAAAAAATGCAGATAATCGATAAATCGGCTAATTTGCCGATAGCCGATAAATCAACCGATATTATTATTATTTTTTTAAATGAATAAAATGTTCTTTTTTGGACCCTTACCAAAAAAGGTATGAGCTAAAAGCTGAAGTTTTGTCCTCATATTGATTAACTTTATAACAGAGAAGAATTTAAGTTGAAAAAAATGCAATCAAGAATTAAACCTTTGTGAAAATGGCAAATACATATCCTTAAAAAGAGTTTTCAATCAATCAATCAATCAATTTTTTATATAGCGCCAAATCACAACAAACAGTTGCCCCAAGGCGCTTTATATTGTAAGGCAAGGCCATACAATAATTATGTAAAACCCCAACGGTCAAAACGACCCCCTGTGAGCAAGCACTTGGCTACAGTGGGAAGGAAAAACTCCCTTTTAACAGGAAGAAACCTCCAGCAGAACCAGGCTCAGGGAGGGGCAGTCTTCTGCTGGGACTGGTTGGGGCTGAGGGAGAGAACCAGGAAAAAGACATGCTGTGGAGGGGAGCAGAGATCGATCACTAATGATTAAATGCAGAGTGGTGCATACAGAGCAAAAAGAGAAAGAAACAGTGCATCATGGGAACCCCCCAGCAGTCTACGTCTATAGCAGTATAACTAAGGGATGGTTCAGGGTCACCTGATCCAGCCCTAACTATAAGCTTTAGCAAAAAGGAAAGTTTTAAGCCTAATCTTAAAAGTAGAGAGGGTGTCTGTCTCCCTGATCTGAATTGGGAGCTGGTTCCAGAGGAGAGGAGCCTGAAAGCTGAAGGCTCTGCCTCCCATTCTACTCTTACAAACCGTAGGAACTACAAGTAAGCCTGCAGTCTGAGAGCGAAGCGCTCTATTGGGGTGATATGGTACTACGAGGTCCCTAAGATAAGATGGGACCTGATTATTCAAAACCTTATAAGTAAGAAGAAGAATTTTAAATTCTATTCTAGAATTAACAGGAAGCCAATGAAGAGAGGCCAATATGGGTGAGATATGCTCTCTCCTTCTAGTCCCCGTTAGTACTCTAGCTGCAGCATTTTGAATTAACTGAAGGCTTTTTAGGGAACTTTTAGGACAACCTGATAATAATGAATTACAGTAGTCCAGCCTAGAGGAAATAAATGCATGAATTAGTTTTTCAGCATCACTCTGAGACAAGACCTTTCTGATTTTAGAGATATTGCGTAAATGCAAAAAAGCAGTCCTACATATTTGTTTAATATGCGCTTTGAATGACATATCCTGATCAAAAATGACTCCAAGATTTCTCACAGTATTACTAGAGGTCAGGGTAATGCCATCCAGAGTAAGGATCTGGTTAGACACCATGTTTCTAAGATTTGTGGGGCCAAGTACAATAACTTCAGTTTTATCTGAGTTTAAAAGCAGGAAATTAGAGGTCATCCATGTCTTTATGTCTGTAAGACAATCCTGCAGTTTAGCTAATTGGTGTGTGTCCTCTGGCTTCATGGATAGATAAAGCTGGGTATCATCTGCGTAACAATGAAAATTTAAGCAATACCATCTAATAATACTGCCTAAGGGAAGCATGTATAAAGTGAATAAAATTGGTCCTAGCACAGAACCTTGTGGAACTCCATAATTAACTTTAGTCTGTGAAGAAGATTCCCCATTTACATGAACAAATTGTAATCTATTAGACAAATATGATTCAAACCACCGCAGCGCAGTGCCTTTAATACCTATGGCATGCTCTAATCTCTGTAATAAAATTTTATGGTCAACAGTATCAAAAGCAGCACTAAGGTCTAACAGAACAAGCACAGAGATGAGTCCACTGTCCGAGGCCATAAGAAGATCATTTGTAACCTTCACTAATGCTGTTTCTGTACTATGATGAATTCTAAAA
This sequence comes from Thalassophryne amazonica, assembly GCF_902500255.1. Taxonomy (NCBI): domain Eukaryota; kingdom Metazoa; phylum Chordata; class Actinopteri; order Batrachoidiformes; family Batrachoididae; genus Thalassophryne; species Thalassophryne amazonica. The sequence continues at coordinate 113,046,370 of NC_047111.1, read as the reverse complement.
CCTGACTGAAACTCTTCAAATAGACCATTCCTCTGCAGATGATCAGTTAGCTGTTTTACAACTACCCTTTCAAGAATTTTTGAGAGAAAAGGAAGGTTGGAGATTGGCCTATAATTAGCTAAGATAGCTGGGTCAAGTGATGGCTTTTTAAGTAATGGTTTAATTACTGCCACCTTAAAAGCCTGTGGTACATAGCCAACTAACAAAGATAGATTGATCATATTTAAGATCGAAGCATTAAATAATGGTAGGGCTTCCTTGAGCAGCCTGGTAGGAATGGGGTCTAATAAACATGTTGATGGTTTGGATGAAGTAACTAAAGAAAATAACTCAGACAGAACAATCGGAGAGAAAGAGTCTAACCAAATACCGGCATCACTGAAAGCAGCCAAAGATAACGTCTTTGGGATGGTTATGAGTAATTTTTTCTCTAATAGTTAAAATTTTGTTAGCAAAGAAAGTCATGAAGTCATTACTAGTTAAAGTTAATGGAATACTCAGCTCAATAGAGCTCTGACTCTTTGTCAGCCTGGCTACAGTGCTGAAAAGAAACCTGGGGTTGTTCTTATTTTCTTCAATTAGTGATGAGTAGAAAGATGTCCTAGCTTCACGAAGGGCTTTCTTATAGAGCAACAAACTCTTTTTCCAGGCTAAGTGAAGATCTTCTAAATTAGTGAGACGCCATTTCCTCTCCAACTTACGGGTTATCTGCTTTAAGCTACGAGTTTGTGAGTTATACCACGGAGTCAGACACTTCTGATTTAAAGCTCTCTTTTTCAGAGGAGCTACAGCATCCAAAGTTGTCTTCAATGAGGATGTAAAACTATTGACAAGATACTCTAACTCCCTTACAGAGTTTAGGTAGCTACTCTGCTCTGTGTTGGTATATGACATTAGAGAACATAAAGAAGGAATCATATCCTTAAACCTAGTTACAGCGCTTTCTGAAAGACTTCTAGTGTAATGAAACTTATTCCCCACTGCAGGGTAGTCCATCAGGGTAAATGTAAATGTTATTAAAAAATGATCAGACAAAAGGGAGTTTTCAGGGAATACTGTTAAGTCTTCTATTTCCATACCATAAGTCAGAACAAGATCTAAAATATGATTAAAGTGGTGGGTGGACTCATTTACTTTTTGAGCAAAGCCGATAGAGTCTAATAATAGATTAAATGCAGTGTTGAGGCTGTCATTCTCAGCATCTGTATGGATGTTAAAATCGCCCACTATAATTATCTTATCTGAGCTAAGCACTAAGTCGGACAAAAGGTCTGAAAATTCACAGAGAAACTCACAGTAACGACCAGGTGGACGATAGATAATAACAAATAAAACTGGTTTTTGGGACTTCCAATTTGGATGGACAAGACTAAGAGTCAAGCTTTCAAATGAATTAAAGCTCTGTCTGGGTTTTTGATTAATTAATAAGCTGGAATGGAAGATTGCTGCTAATCCTCCGCCCCGGCCCGTGCTACGAGCGTTCTGACAGTTAATGTGACTCGGGGGTGTTGACTCATTTAAACTAACATATTAATCCTGCTGTAACCAGGTTTCTGTAAGGCAGAATAAATCAATATGTTGATCAATTATTATATCATTTACCAACAGGGACTTAGAAGAGAGAGACCTAATGTTTAATAGACCACATTTAACTGTTTTAGTCTGTGGTGCAGTTGAAGGTGCTATATTATTTTTTCTTTTTGAATTTTTATGCTTAAATAGATTTTTGCTGGTTATTGGTGGTCTGGGAGCAGACACCGTCTCTACGGGGATGGGGTAATGAGGGGATGGCAGGGGGAGAGAAGCTGCAGAGAGGTGTGTAAGACTACAACTCTGCTTCCTGGTCCCAACCCTGGATAGTCACAGTTTTGAAATACATCTGATCTTGTACATCTTGTTGCTGCAACTTAGATATAGGTTATATTACAAGTAGCAAAACTTTCAGTTGCAGACAAGTAATTGTGAGGGGAAAGAAACAAACACGAAGGAAACATTATTTTCACAAGACTCTTATTTTTCTATTCTGCAACTTTCAAGAACAAAAAAGCTTTCAAACAACCTAACAAGAAAACATGTACCCTGACATAACATGTGAGGAAACTATCATCTTTGTAACAGTAAAATAAGATTCTTTTCACAAGACCCTGTAGTATGTTTGTGCAATTTTCAAGAACAGTAACAAAGAACTGTCTAATAAAAAAAAAAAAATCTGTGCAAAGTTGCATTAATCTCTATGGAAAAGATACATATGGACAAACGGTACAAGGACATTTTACATTGCCGACACAAACATAATTTCAGCAACTGTTCTGTTTATGTGAAATTATCGGTGCTCTGTCGGCAAAATTTCGGCCGATAGTGAGTACTTTGAAAGGGGCTTATATCAGCCGATAATATCGGTTGGGCTCTAATTTTGTTTAATCAAAATATTTTTTTAAATGACCAAAGATATTTGGCAACAACAACAAAACAAAATGATTACATGAAGTGAAACAAAACATTGTGATATAAAATGTATGCTGGACACAGTTATTGGCACCTTTGATGAATTTACAGTAAACCATCACTTTTTCAGCTTGGTGACTTTAGACAGGTCAGGGGATGGATACATGAACATTTCCAAATCACTGGAAATGAAGAAGTGTTGCTTGCTGTAAATTACTTTGGAATTGATTAATTTATTTTTGCACTTGTACAGTGGATAAGTAACAGAAGACTACACAGTTTTTTTTTGGGGGGGGGTCACTAAATGCTATGTACCTGTTAGTAACCATGTAGTCATGTTGAAAGTGTTACCCAATTGGTTGGTCAGAACTATAACAGACACAGCATCGATAAAAATAAAATAATTGATGCGTCCTTATTGCAAATCAAACAGCAAATAAATATGCGGCAAAACTGCCCAAAGATAGGTGCACCAAGCTTGTGGCATCATATTCAAGAAGACTTGATGCTGTAATTGCTGCCAAAGGTGTATCAAAGTGTGTGAATACTTATGTACATGTGATTTCACATGTACATGTGGAAAAAATGGATTTACTCCATTTTGGAATAAGGCTGTAACATAACAAAATGTAGAAAAGGTGAAGCGCTGTTAATACTTGGCGGATGCACTGTACTGTTCATATGACTGTTGTGCCCGAAAGCTTTTCTTTGCCGTGTGGTGTCGACTGTGGGTGACCCCTCACCATCAGCCACACAAGCTTGTTATTTATTCCATTGTGTTGTTTTCTGTTTTCCTTCCAGCTCTGCATCTGGCTGTGATGCAGGGTCGCCTTAACAATGTCCGAGCCCTTCTCACGGAATCCAACATCGATGCAGAGGCCTTCAATCTCAGGTACACCCTTTAAACCTTCAGACCTTCTCATGACATGAATCTTTAATGATGCAGCAGCGTAGTTTTAACAGTAAAAAGCACAGAAAATGTGAAAGGCTTAAATGGAGTACTATCGGTGCAATATTCCTATAATATTCCTTGTCCAGAACATAAAATATGTCCTTCTGTAGAGTTTGGCATCACGTTGTCTCCTTTTTGTTTGTCCTTAGGGGTCAGTCACCAATGCATGTCCTCGGCCATTATGGAAAAGAGAACGCTGCTGCCATTTTTGAGTTGTTCCTAGAGTGTATGCCTGAATATCCCCTGGACAAGCCAGATAATGAAGGGAATACAGGTAGAATACATATTTACTAGCCGTTTACTCAGATTGAGCTTTACCTCTACAGAATATATGAAGCTGTAGACAATCGATGACAAAGCATTTCAAATTTTGTTGTCTTGAACATTTTGCGTATTCTCCCACAACACGATTGGCTGAGATACTTCATAGATCATCACCTTGACTTGTGGTTAATTGCAGTTCTGCTCCTGGCTTACATGAAAGGAAACGCTAACCTGTGCCGTGCCATTGTGAGGGCTGGGGCTCGACTGGGCATCACTAATAATCAGGGCATCAACATTTTCAACTACCAAGTTGCCACCAAACAGTTGCTGTTCCGCCTTCTAGGTGAGTTTGCTTCTTTCTAACAGTTGGAATGTTAGGACAGTGGTGTCCAAAGTATTCCAGAAAGGGCCGAGAGGGTGCAGGTTTTCTTTGCAGCCACTAACTCTAGCAGGTCACACAGGTGACACTACTGAGTGCGTAGGACTGTGAGAGAACCCAGTAGTATTAACAATGTGTTGCAGTACTACTACACCTACTACTACTAACTGAGTAGCACCACGCAGTGGTTGTATCTGTGTTCATTGTCTTTGTTTTTTACGTTCTGTGGTTACGATAAATGAGCGCTCGTGGGATATTTGCCATGCCATGTGCAGTTTCTGCCAAAATTTAAAATGGCAAGACAAGTTCCACAGAAATCAACAAATTTACAGTTAGTTTTTTTATTATTCTTATGATTATTTATTTTTCTCCATTTACTGTTGTAGACTTCCCATTAGGGCAAAGGATAAGCTAACACACATGCACAAAGAACAGAGAACTACTTGTTTAAAACAGTCGCTGCTTATCGCTGTACGGCCCTATGGGCTCCTGTCATAGGCGCTCAGAGGGCCTCTATGTAGAAATGTCTTATACCTGTAGCCACTAGACATGGGCCGATAACCGGTTTCACAGTATACCGCGGTATGAAAAGGTCATGGTGTCAAAGCCACTAAAATTTTATTTATACCGCCCCTATGGTACGAGCAGGTTATGAGAATTCTACACAGGCAGAGCGGAGGCAGCCGCTGCCGCCCTTCCCCCGGCGCGCACCTCTGTCTCTGTTTACAAACAGGCAGCTAACGTTAGCTAGCTCTGCATCATGGCTGAATGAGGCGAAACCTGCGCTGAACTTTTCCCTCCGTCTAAAGGACCAAGTCGGCTGTATGGGATTACTTTGGCTACCGATTTAATAGAAAAAGTTACCGGCTTTTTTATTTTTTTTTATTTTCTGTGGAATAGCCCTTCAAACCAAAAACAGTGGCAACAAAGCACCGTAGCTGTGGCCTGTGTCGGACTCGGACAAATACGTCTATTCCAAGCACTTTGTTGATGAAGCTGGGCCAAGTATTGAGCATCCAGAGTTCCGTACCTTATTCCAGCCATGTTTCTCCCTAATAGTGCAACAAATAACTGAAACACTACTTCACATGGTGATACAAGCACCAAATCCAGCACAAATTCTCCTAAAGCTAGGCAGACACTGTACGACATTTTCAGTCGTTTTACTCAGCTCCAGCTCAATCTGTACGACAAAACCGCAGGGTGTAAAAGTTCAGAGCGCACGATTTATGTTCTCACACTATATGGCCCGATGCTCTGATGCGATCTGACTGCTCACATTGTACGTTCAAAAACCACACGTCGGACTCATGTTTCCAGAAGCAAAATGTAAACAGAAGCTTTTTTTTTTTCAAACTTTATTTACATTTCTTATTTTTACAAAAACTCTCGATGGGAGAAATCAAAGTTTTAACAACAACAACAAAAAACAAAAACAATACAAGACTTTACATGAGTTGAAGAAGGGGGGGGACAGAAGCTGCACTCCCAAAGAGATGATCACTGTTTATGCTCTCTCCAATTCCACATCAGTGTTTGCACATGCACAGTGCAAGAGGTTGGATGCTTGTAGCGCTGCTTCAGCAGCGGGATACCCTCACGACGGCCGACCAGAATATCAAACAGGTTTGATTTTCATCCGACCATACGGTTGCCGATTGCGAGGTGGTTGTGAGAGATTAAATGCAGCTCGTTACTCCATGTATACTACACGATGCAGAACGCACGATTAAGCTGAAACTCGGCGCGATCCAAAAAATTCTCGCATGAGTGAAACCTCGGCTGGTAAAGGGCCAAAACTCGCACAGTGTAAGCCCAGCTTTAGACATTGCGCTTTCGAAAAAACTGACGGGCCACTTTGTCACCATTGTTGTTGTTTTTACCCCATAACTCTATAGAATTCAGTCATAGATAGTCCAAACTATACCTTTTTGGAATCTTTAGAATCAGACATAATGTGGTATAATTTTCAATATGACTGGAGCATTTTTATATTTTGACCTCTATGTAATTCTTCAATTGACCCCTACGTGGCCACCTATTGAAAATTCAAGTGGCCCGTCGGTTTTTTCAAAAGAGTAATATCTAAGGTGTACTTTTGTCATATTTTGTGCTTGTATCACCATTTGAAGGATTCCTCTGTAAATATTCTTTTATCTGCTGCACTATAAGCAAGTAAGCCATGTTTCTCACGGGGTAGATGCTACAGGTCTAAAAGAGACTATCATTTTGGTGTTTTCTCTAAAGTTAACAGTGGTATAGTGCTCGTAGCAGTAGATATCACACCAATTAGTGCACCTGACTCTCGCGCGCTTCATATGCAAATAGCCATAATGTTAAAGCACATTTTAAAGCTATATCCTGCATCAGCCCCTCCCCACTCTCACCCACACATATACAGGTGAAATTAATGACCCTGTGACATCCCCCCTGACCAATATGTTCTAGTCCCTGGAACATCTTGCACAATGTCTTATTAGATATACCTTTGAGGTGGGACCCCCAAGTTTGTCCTTTGGGACCGCCTCGGCTCAGGGGAAATGCGGGCCCTCCTCGGTCGCCCCCTCCCACTGGAAGCACAAGTCACCATATCGGCACGGGTGGCCCACTTGTAGACAGGACGTTCTGGGTGAAGTCCGCCAACAATAACACAGGGTCTCTGTTCCCAACGATCACTCAGTTTACCCATGTGCCATCTTCTATGGTCTTGCAACAGGACCCTCTCTCCAGGCAGCAGTGCAGTCTCCCTCGCAGTACGATCAGAGTCTTTTGTTCTTCTGACCTGCTTTCTGGAGACTGTCAGCTGCTCTCTTATAGCCATAAGCCAGCTGCTCCTGATGCTTGGCCACTAGGGCTGCAACAAACGATTATTTGGATCATCGATTAATCTGATGGGGTTTCGACACGATTAATCAGATTAGCGGGGAATTTTTTTAAAAATGTGCCAGGGAAACAATTTTTCTCTCCTCCATCACTTTATTTAACAACAACATTATTTGAAAACTTAAAATACTTGAAAATCAACAAATTGTCAAATGTCCCTTGGCTGTTGAAATATAAAATAATAAAGGATAAAACAGTTTATAATAAAGAACAAAAATAATTATTTCAAATGGCATTGCTTTATCAAAGGGCTGAGTTGCCATAAAACAACACTGAAACATATAAATGTTATAAAATATATGGTGAAAAAAAGAGGTATTTTATTGCTGCAAATGAGTAATTAGCATAACCAGTTAACCGTAAAACCTAAATCAAAAACTGTAGCCTGACTCATTATATGTGCAACATTCTCTGTATAACTTGTAAACTATGTGGTTATTTCACAGTGACACATACACTCAACATAAATATAAACGCAACACTTTTGGTTTTGCTCCCATGTATGATATGAACTCAAAAATCTAAAACTTTTTCCACATACACAATATCACCATTTCCCTCAAATATTGTTCACAAACCAGTCTAAATCTGTGATAGTGAGCACTTCTCCTTTGCTGAGATAATCCATCCCACCTCACAGGTGTGCCATATCAAGATGCTGATTAGACACCATGATTAGTGCACAGGTGTGCCTTAGACTGCCCACAATAAAAGGCCACTCTGAAAGGTGCAGTTTTATCACACAGCACATTGCCACAGATGTCGCAAGATTTGAGGGAGCGTGCAATTGGCATGCTGACAGCAGGAATGTCAACCAGAGCTGTTGCTCGTGTATTCAGTGTTCATTTCTCTACCATAAGCCGTCTCCAAAGTCGTTTCAGAGAATTTGGCAGTACATCCAACCAGCCTCACAACCGCAGACCACGTGTAACCACACCAGCCCAGGACCTCCACATCCAGCATGTTCACCTCCAAGATCGTCTGAGTCCAGCCACTTGGACAGCTGCTGAAACAATCGGTTTGCATAACCAAAGAATTTCTGCACAAACTGTCAGAAACCGTCTCAGGGAAGCTCATCTGCATGCTCGTCATCCTCATCGGGGTCTCGACCTGACTCCAGTTCGTCTTGAGTGGGCAAATCCTCACATTCGCTGGCGTTTGGCACGTTGGAGAGGTGTTCTCTTCACGGATGAATCCCGGTTCACACTGTCCAGGGCAGATGGCAGACAGCGTGTGTGGCGTCGTGTGGGTGAGCGGTTTTCTGATGTCAATGTTGTGGATCGAGTGGCCCATGGTGGCGGTGGGGTTATGGTATGGGCAGGCGTCTGTTATGGATGAAGAACACAGGTGCATTTTATTGATGGCATTTTGAATGCACAGAGATACCGTGACGAGATCCTGAGGCCCATTGTTGTGCCATACATCCAAGAACATCACCTCATGTTGCAGCAGGATAATGCACGGCCCCATGTTGCAAGGATCTGTACACAATTCTTGGAAGCTGAAAATGTCCCAGTTCTTGCATGGCCGGAATACTCACCGGACATGTCACCCAATGAGCATGTTTGGGATGCTCTGGACCGGCGTATACGACAGCGTGTACCAGTTCCTGCCAATATACAGGAACTTCGCACAGCCATTGAAGAGGAGTGGACCAACATTCCACAGGCCACAATTGACAACCTGATCAACTCTATGCGAAGGAGATGTGTTGCACTGCATGAGGCAAATGGTGGTCACACCAGATACTGACTGGTATCCCCCCCAATAAAACAAAACTGCACCTTTCAGAGTGGCCTTTTATTGTGGACAGTCTAAGGCACACCCGTGCACTAATCATGGTGTCTAATCAGCATCTTGATATGGCACACCTGTGAGGTGGGATGGATTATCTCAGCAAAGGAGAAGTGCTCACTATCACAGATTTAGACTAGTTTGTGAACAATATTTGAGGGAAATGGTGATATTGTGTATGTGGAAAAAGTTTTAGATCTTTGAGTTCATCTCATACAAAATGGGAGCAAAACCAAAAGTGTTGCGTTTATATTTTTGTTGAGTATATGACTCATCCCACATATATTCTCTCTCTCGCTTTGCGAGGGAATGAGAGACTCTTCACTCTTGCACCGTATTTGTATATTATAAGTGTGTAGTTCTTCTACGAAACAACGTCTGATCTACTCTGTGCACTGGTCGCTACTGGCGTCAGAAGCGGACAGCAGCTTCTGGCGCCATAATCGCTCGACACAACGCATCGATGACGCAGTGTGTTGCCAAGAATTTTATCGATTTTATCGATTCGTTGTTGCAGCCCTATTGGCCACCCAATCTGTAAGTTCCATTGAGGCCTCCACTCCCAAGCCCGCCATCAACAAATCCACTGGTGTCCTCATGTGGCGACCAAACATCAGGAAAGCAGGTGCATATCCTGTAGATGCATGAACAGTATTATTATAGGCCTGAATGAGTCCCGGTAAATACTCCACCCACCTCTGATATTTTTCTACTTCCAGTGACCCAAGGAGGTTCAACACAGTCTGTTTTAACTGTTCACAAGCTCCATTCCCCATTGGATGATAAGGGGTCGTTCGACTTTTCCAACACCCATATACCTGACAAAGTTCTTGTATTAGTCGAGACTCAAAATTGGGGCCTTGACCAGAATGCAATACTTCTGGGCAACCAAATGGCTGAATGACATAAGTCCATAGGGCGTGTGCTGTCATAAGAGCAGTCTGATCAAATGTGGGTACTGCCCATGCAAACTTTGTGAACAAGTTGGTCATAACCAGTATGTTCTGGTATCGGTCAGTAGGGCGGCTCAAAGTCAAGAAATCTATAGCTATGATATGCATTGGTGCTTTAGCAATGAGTGATACCAAAGGGGCTTTACCTTGAGGTCCAGCCTTATGCAATACACAGCGTGGGCAAGCTTGAAGCCAAGCAGCAATCGTATCCTCCATCTGGGGCTACTAGAAATTCCTCCGCAGGAGAGCCAATGATTTCTCCAGCCCTGGGTGTCCCATCTGCTCATGGTACATAGTCCACAATGATTTCACTTGTGACAGAGGGACAACAATCTGATGGAGGGTTTCTAATATTTGTGGGTCTAAGACAGTTCTGCACACAACCCCATCTCTCAAATCTAGCTTATTCCAGTGTCGTAACAAAGTTTTAGCTTTGTGACCCAATAATTGCCTTTGTGTAGCATCTGGTAACATACCTCTTTCAATATATCCCCTGATCTTACACAGATCCAAGTCCTCCCCCTGCAAACTCCTCCATCGCTCTATATCCCATCCCCAGTCACTCACCGGGGCTTCTGGGAAAATGGCAGTCTCCACTGTTCCAACCAGCTGCACCCGTCCTTCTGAATCTTGAGCTGGAATGGCTACAGGAAATCTAGAAAGGACGTCAGCATTGGTATTCGCTCTCCCAGGACGATATCTGATGTGGTAGTCAAAACTGGCCAACTGCGCAACCCACCGTTGTTCAGCAGCCCCCAACTTAGCAGTCTGCAGATGTACAAGCGGTTACCAAAGTTCTAGCCACTTCAACCCCTCCGTTCTCCCCTAGGGGTTCAATCAGTGCAATACAATACCGATTATGGAAGGGCAGTGGGATTTTGGCCCACAAAGTCACTTCACTCTGTGCAGGTACACTTATGTTGGTGCGACTAGCTAATCTAGCAGTCACTTGCCACTGGTCAGCAGAAGAAACAGCATCGATACGTTGGCAATCTACAAAAACAGAGTCCCACTCTTTACCAAGCAACGGCTTTGGGTGTTTCAAAGACGACTTATATTTACTAAAAAGTTCCTCCCAACAGTCTCCAATTACATTCATCCCAAGGATAGCTTTACTGGCTCCAATACAATCATCTTTGGCCACTACAATGCCACACGCTGGCACACAGACCCCATGAACCACAAAATCTGCCACCATGTAACCCACCCAAGGGATATCAAGCCCATTCGCAGCCCTCAACGTTAACCAGGGTAATTCTTTACACCCTTTAAGTCGCTCACTCCCAAAGAGGTTTCTACAGACACTCTCACTGAACATAGTTACTTGGGATCCAGTGTCTACCAAACATTTGACATTTACCCCATCTACTCCCACTTCTACCAGGGGACAAACACCTGTGAGCTTTACTTTCGGACTGTAATCAATTGGGTCACATGGGAAGGGTCCGGACACTTGACCCACAGTGGCCGGGGCACTTAAAAATCCTGACCAGAAGGTTTTGAAGAACACCTACGACCGATATGACCAACCTGTCCACACAAACTGCATATAGGCTGACCCTGTGAATCCCACTTAAATTTAGCTTGGTTATGAGCCACGTTCGGCCTTGGGCTTCTAGCTACGGTAGTCTTCAGAATAATAGTAGTTCTATGTGACTAAAAAGATTAATCCAGGTTCTAAGTATATTTCTTATAGTTACATGGGAAACAAGGTACCAGTAGATTTAGTAGATTCTCACAAATCCAACAAGACCAAGCATTCATGATATGCACACTCTTAAGGCTATGAAATTGGGCTATTAATAAAAAAAAAGTAGAAAAGGGGGCGTTCACAATAATAGTAGCATCTGCTGTTGACGCTACAAACTCAAAACTATTATGTTCAAACTGCTTTTTTAGCAATCCTGTGAATCACTAAACTAGTATTTAGTTGTATAACCACAGTTTTTCATGATTTCTTCACATCTGCGAGGCATTAATTTTGTTGGTTTGGAACCAAGATTTTGCTCATTTATTAGTGTGCTTGGGGTCATTGTCTTGTTGAAACACCCATTTCAAGGGCATGTCCTCTTCAACATAAGGCAACATGACCTCTTCAAGTATTTTGACATATCCAAACTGATCCATGATACCTGGTATGTGATATATAGGCCCAACACCATAGTAGGAGAAACATGCCCATATCATGATGCTTGCACCACCATGCTTCACTGTCTTCACTGTGGCTTGAATTCAGAGTTTGGGGGTCGTCTCACAAACTGTCTGCGGCCCTTGCACCCAAAAAGAACAATTTTCCTTTCATCAGTCCACAAAATATTCCTCCATTTCTCTTTAGGCCAGTTGATGTGTTCTTTGGCAAATTGTAACCCCTTCTGCACATCTTTTATTTAACAGAGGGACTTTGCGGGGGATTCTTGCAAATAAATTAGCTTCACACAGGCGTCTTCTAACTGTCACAGCACTTACAGGTAACTCTAGACTGTCTTTGATCATCCTGGAGCTGATCAATGGGTGTGCCTTTGCCATTCTGGTTATTCTTCTATCCATTTTGATGGTTGTTTTGATGGTTGGTGAGAATCTACTGAATCTACTGGTACCTTGTTTAACAATAAGAAATATACTCAAAACCTGGATTAATCTTTTTAGTCACATAGCACTACTATTATTCTGAACACTACTGTAGGTGTCGTGGGGCATCAAAAGGGGATAAGACTGTGTTTCTTAATTCTTCTAAGATAGTCTTTGTCATAGTAGACAGTTGCTCTTTCACATCATTCATTATTTCAGCACTGGTCACTAAACCAGGGCCTGGTGCTCTACTCACCACTGCACAATCATATGGAGGCCAACATTCCCCTCGTTCTTCGTCCAAGGCCAGAGCCTCTATTTTTACCTCCTCAAAGATGAGCTCCGGCCCCTTCCGCACCTGCTGTCTAAGCTCCTGGCAGATGGGGCCCTCCCTCAGGCCCATAATAAACTGGTCTCGCAACACCAAATCTCCCTGTTTCAAACTCATGATATCTTTCTGCTTCAACCTGGAAAATAATTCCCGTAATCTTAGAGAAAAAACTCCTGCCTACAATTATAGAACTGAGTTCTTAAAATGGAGATGTGTATTGTCTCCGTAAAGTGCAGATAGTGCATCAAAAATCTCCTTAGATGTACGTCTCTTAGAGCGATCTAAAGCTAAAATCTCTCGTTTGGCTTCATCATCTAATAATCCCAGGATAAAGTCTGCCTTCTGTGAATCTTTGATTGATTGGAAAGTAAGCATATTCTCAGTTTGGCTATGCCATTCTCCAAAATTATCAGACTGTGTCCCGCTAAATTTTGGCACCCAAGGGCCACCCATAAAAAAGGGCATCATCATGGCCTGTCCACCTAACTGCGCCTCGTCCTTTGACATGTTAATTTAATAGAGGCTCAACCCAAAAGACCGGATCCTGCCCTGACGCCACTTGTGTAACAGGACAAACGCCCCAGTTTAGAAGCCTCAGGTCCAAGGGGAGCAATCTCTATTAAACAACAACGTCAAACATTTAAGAAAAAAATGGAAAATCTTATCAACAATAAAAGAGAAAAAAAAGAAAAAAATTCAAGAGATAACACAAAAAAAAAAAAACAATACTAAAAATTCTTATCTAAAAAGTCCATTTAAAATAGTCCAGAATACGACTGCAAAGCTGGTCAGATGTGGGCGTGGTTCCCTCTCAGCCACAACCTGGGGGCAGACAAACAGGAACGTCAGGAAACAGATAGATGATAGATAGATAGATACTTTATTGATCCCAGAGGGAAATTCAACAGGAAGACAGAGATAATGTGACTTCCACAATGAGGGCAGAATACGCCCAACATTCAGAGAGGAGAGGCACTTAGCTGAGAGGAGGGGGATTATCGCACTCCCCCCCCCCCCCCCCCAAACTCCCAGGGGAAAAGGGGGTGGGCTGTGTAATGGCCATACTGTGAATGGATTGCTCGACAACTGGTAAGAAACCCAGGCTCGTCACTTAAGGCAGGATTACTGCTTAACTTCACAGCAATCACGCCAAACGCTAGCAACAAATAGCGCAAATTCCAGCCGGACAAAGCATTAAAGAGGCACTTACCTGAGAGGAGGGGGATTGGCAAACACTCCCCCTCCACCGTTCCCACATGTCCTATCGCTTGTTCCAGCGGTGTCCTTCCGTGCACGCTCAATCCGGTCCAATATCCTTCCGCCCTCGTGCCGCTCGACGTCTGAAGACTCGCCACCTCACTGCTGCTCCCCCACACTCTCTCTCAACCTGCCCCACCCACACCTATCCCTAATTATCAAGGCGGGGTCGCAGTCACACACACACACACACGCTCACTCCCGCATCAGCCCCTCCCCACTCTCACCAACACATACACAGGTGAAATTAATGACCCCGTGACATATACATGTGAAACCGCAATATTTTTGCACACTGTTATGATACCATCCAAATCTCATACTGACCCATGCCTAGTAGCCACGCCCATTCCCCCATCCATTGGTCTGTTGTTTGTAGATGGATTACTGACTATTTGTCCTTTTTTTTGTTTTGTTTTCAGATATGTTGTCCAAAGAGCCCCCATGGTGTGATGGGTCCAACTGCTATGAATGTGCTGCCAAGTTTGGCGTTACAACACGGAAACATCACTGGTCAGTGGTATAAATTTAAGGGTTTTAATGTGTTCAGATTGTATGTTGGGCCAACGTGACGTATGTTCTGTCTCCTCCAGCCGACACTGTGGGCGCCTGCTGTGCCACAAGTGCTCTATAAAGGAGATACCAATCATCAAGTTTGACTTGAACAAGCCAGTGCGGGTGTGTGACATCTGCTTTGACGTACTGACTCTGGGTGGGGTGTCATAATGCCGTGACACGGCAAGCCTCCACTCTCTGATACTGGCCCATACCAGGTCCACCTTGGCACAGTTATTTAGGCACCAGGAGAACAGACATCAGTCAGCAGGACATACAAGTGATTCCTTCACAGTTATGCACCAGGCATCTAAAATTGAAAGTGAAACCTTGTCTTTTCTTTGTGGTTGTTTGTTTTGATCAAAGTATCTTCAAAGTGGGGTTTTGCAGTTCTCCAGCTCAGTGATTTTGGGGAGGGGAGAGTTTGCTCTTGAACAAATGTTAGTAAATCAAGAAAGTAGCTGCTGATGCAGCAGTAAATATTCAAAACCATCATGCTACCAAATGAGCACTTGCGTTCAAATATGAGATTACTACAAACAAAGAGCAACAAAAGTCTGAATGTAAAAGGGCACTTGTTTACTGGATCTTGAAGAACTGAGCTACCAGTGTCTCATGAAACCTCTGTTTTGTTGAACATTGACAGATGTCATCTAATCCATGTTATTCCCAATTACAATTATAGCATTAATGTGTATTACTTTACAGTTACAGGTAAAATATACACTTATTCAAGTTGTTACTTTTTTTTTTTTTAAGGGGGGGGGGGGGGTGACAAACTTACAGGATTATCTTTTTTCCTACAGTTCATACGTAGTGAATCTTTTACAGGTGTTGGTTACTTACTGCAGTACAAATACCAAGTTTCTAACTTGGCTGTTAGGGACAATGTGGCCTGAATAAACTTACTTTATCAAAAATAAATAAATATATATCATATGTGTAATAATCATCCTCAAATCAGTTAACAATATTCATCTGCAGTAACATAGGCCTATGCATGTCATTTAATTTAGAAGTTTTCATGTCATTTTTGTAAGTCGGTCATTACCACCAAACGATTACATTCCATTTTCTGCCTGTGACGAGGTTGTGATTGTCATCCACGCAATGTTGCCTCGAGTCAGTAGTCTTAAGTCATCACATTTGATACTTCTTTATTTCTAACAGGTGCACTTTATCAAGTTCACGTGACATTTCAGCTTATTTGGGAGAACGTGGCGTAGATGGACGGCCAGGTAGCGGGGCGCCTTTAGTATTGTTAAATTGTACAGATAAATGTGATATTTTTTGACCACTACAACTGTTTTGTACTTAATGCAGTTTGTGCTTGTCATTGTGACAAACCTAAATCTCAACTCTTGTTAAAATCTTTTATGCACATTGTTTAATCTTTTATGCACATTGTATTGTATCTGTACGCTCAGATATGTTGTCTCTTCCTGGTGTATCCTTTTAGAAAAAGGGAGGACAAATTTACATAAAGGTCATCAAAAACAGTCAGTTTTCCTTTTCCTCTGTTTTAATTAAAGTTGCAGTTGGGTATTTTCCAACCTAGGCTCTAAGATTTTGGAGGTTAAATGTTTTCACTTGAGGCAGAAACAAATTTAATTTATGATATTGATGTAGAAATTCAAAGACCATCAAGAGCTAACCGGCTAAGTAATGGCACAGGGCAAGCTAAAAACACTCCGTAAACCTTTACGCCATGCCATTGCATGGGTGTAAATGCCATTAGAAATGTGGGGCAGCATGGACACGATCCCTACAGAGGTAGGCATGCCCATGTTTACCCTAATAAATGTGAAGATTATACACTTAGCTGCTGGGTGGCGTTGCTCTCCACCCGGTTATTACAAGTCAACTGCCAATATAGACTTGCAGAATGAGCCCCTCATCAGCAATCGACTTGTAATGACTGTGGACAGAAACACCTGCCACCAGTTAGGAAGCTAAGACAAGCGGTTAACTGTATAATCAGGTGCTTTAAAAGGTTTCTTTACACTTGTGTACAACCCCTGGCAAAAATTATGGAATCACCGGCCTCGGAGGATGTTCATTCAGTTGTTTAATTTTGTAGAAAAAAAAAGCAGATCACAGACATGACACAAAACTAAAGTAATTTCAAATGGCAACTTTCTGGCTTTAAGAAACACTAAGAAATCAAGAAAAAAAAATTGTGGCAGTCAGTAACGGTTACTTTTTTAGACCAAGCAGAGAGAAAAAATATGGACTCACTCAATTCTGAGGAAAAATTATGGAATCACCCTGTAAATTTTCATCCCCAAAACTAACACCTGCATCAAATCAGATCTGCTCGTTAGTCTGCATCTAAAAAGGAGTGATCACACCTTGGAGAGCTGTTGCACCAAGTGGACTGACATGAATCATGGCTCCAACACGAGAGATGTCAATTGAAACAAGGGAGAGGATTATCAAACTTTTAAAAGAGGGTAAATCATCACGCAATGTTTCAAAAGATGTTGGTTGTTCACAGTCAGCTGTGTCTAAACTCTGGACCAAATACAAACAACATGGGAAGGTTGTTAAAGGCAAACATACTGGTAGACCAAGGAAGACATCAAAGCGTCAAGACAGAAAACTTAAAGCAATATGTCTCAAAAATTGAAAATGCAGAACAAAACAAATGAGGAACAAATGGGAGGAAACTGGAGTCAACGTCTGTGACCGAACTGTAAGAAACCGCCTAAAGGAAATGGGATTTACATACAGAAAAGCTAAACGAAAGCCATCATTAACACCTAAACAGAAAAAAAACAAGGTTACAATGGGCTAAGGAAAAACAAACGTGGACTGTGGATGACTGGATGAAAGTCATATTCAGTGATGAATTTCGAATCTGCA
The DNA here is from genome assembly GCF_902500255.1 of Thalassophryne amazonica. Lineage (NCBI taxonomy): Eukaryota > Metazoa > Chordata > Actinopteri > Batrachoidiformes > Batrachoididae > Thalassophryne > Thalassophryne amazonica. The sequence goes on along the minus strand of NC_047111.1, from coordinate 113,029,124 downwards.
TTGGGCAAGGTGATGATGCTGGAACTTTTGTTTGGTGCCATTCCAATGAGATTTAGAAAGATGACTGCCTGAAGAGAACATGTAAATTTCCACAGTCATTGATGATATGGGGCTGCATGTCAGGTAAAGGCACTGGGGAGATGGCTGTCATTACATCATCAATAAATGCACAAGTTTACGTTGATATTTTGGACACTTTTCTTATCCCATCAATTGAAAGGATGTTTGGGGATGATATCATTTTTCAAGATGATAATGCATCTTCCCATAGAGCAAAAACTGTGAAAACATTCCTTGCAAAAAGACACATAGAGTCAATGTCATGGCCTGCAAATAGTCTAGATCTTAATCCAATTGAAAATCTTTGGTGGAAGTTGAAGAAAATGGTCCATGACAAGGCTCCAACCTGCAAAGCTGATCTGGCAACAGCAATCAGAGAAAGTTGGAGCCAGATTGATGAAGAGTACTGTTTGTCACTCATTAAGTCCATGCCTCAGAGACTGCAAGCTGTTATAAAAGCCAGACGTGGTGCAACAAAATACTAGTGATGTGTTGGAGCTTTCTTTTGTTTTTCATGATTCCATAATTTTTTCCTCAGAATTGAGTGATTCCATATTTTTTTCCTCTGCTTGGTCTAAAAAAGTAACCGTTACTGACTGCCACAATTTTTTCCCTGATTTCTTATAGTGTTTCTTAAAGCCAGAAAGTTGCCATTTGAAATGACTTTAGTTTTGTGTCATGTCTGTGATCTGCTTTTTTTCTACAAAATTAAACAACTGAATGAACATCCTCCGAGGCCGGTGATTCCATAATTTTTGCCAGGGGTTGTAGTATCCTCTCTGTGCTACTGTACACATGTAGTGACATTTTTGCCTGTCAAGTGGCAACAAAAAGTAGTTTACTCAGTTTTCACATTGTTCCAACCAGTGACATTAATTTGCTGGTTAGCCCGTGATGTGTTTGTGTTCTAAAACAACACAGCAAAGATTAACTTTTTGTTTTTGTCCTGAGTGGAAAAAACAATCACTAAACAGTGACATACATCCTCATTTGGGAAAACAAAACAGGGCTTCTTTCTTAAGTTCCCTCCTTTTGATGTTAAAAGACAAATCCATCTTTTTTTTTTTTTTAAATAAAAACAAAAAAGGGTTCTCAAGCAAGCTACATGATTGAGTCAGTGTGTTCTGGTCTACTCCTCAGAATCTTCCAGTGGACAGGACTCGGCATGTGGAGGGCAGCCCTCATATTCCTGCAGGTTGGGATTTTCCTCTCCTGCAGACTGCATTTTAACACAGACACAGCGAGTGCTGCTGGAGCCTGGAGAGAACAGCTTCCTGGGGACACCTGTCCAGTCCCTTTCCACACCCCCACTGACAAAAACAAACAAACAAAAAAAATCATGATGTATCCCTGTTATCCTGGCCGGTAGGAGGTGTGTGCACGGGCATGCTCTGTCAGGTCAGTATTTCATCAGGCAGCCGTACCTCTTACTCGAGCACCAGACCCGTCCTCCCGTGGCGGCACTCCATTCTGAGTTACAAGCTGGTGTTTGTAACCTTTGAGCTTGAGTTTGTGCTGTGATTTGCTGACTCTCTGCCAGCAACACCTCCAGCTGTAAAAGAGCCTCTGTGGGCTGCCCGCTCTCCGTGTAGAATCGGCCTATTAATCGGCCTAAGGTGGAACACACAACCATTGACGGGGAAATGACACAGCAGTTATTAGGCAAACATTTCTGTATTAATCAGGCTGTTATTCATAAGAATGCAAAATTTGACAAATTAAACATTCCCAGATGGTGCTTATTAATTTATGAAAGCTGTGGTGTAACTGCAGCTCCACCAGCTCCTACCACACCTTCTCAAACGCACCTGTTACAAGGTGTGGACTTTTAACTTAAGGTGACGGGATGTAACGTACCTACAGGGTGGTATTCCCGCTGATAGAAGGCGAGCCAGTCATACAAGGCCACCACCTGCACAGGAGATAGACTGGACACATCGTCTGTCAAACTGCCTTCTGTGAAATCGCCAGTGATGAAGGCCAGTGAGGCATCTTTACCTGCTCAACATACACACAGACTTCACACACTCTTACCTCAAGTGATTTTCATTGGAACGTATCAGCAAGGTTCAGCCTAAACTGGCCCCCAGATAATCCATGTAGGCAGCCCCATGTGGCCACCAGACATCCCATGGAGGCGGCTCCATGTGGCCATCAGATAACCCATGTAGGTGACCCCATGTGGCCACCAGATAACCCATGTAGGTGGTCCCATGTGTCCACCAGATAACCCATGTAGGTGGTCCCATGTGTCCACCAGATAACCCATGTAGGTGACCCCATGTGGCCACCAGATAACCCATGTAGGTGGTCCCATGTGTCCACCAGATAACCCATGTAGGTGACCCCATGTGGCCACTAGATAACCCATGTAGGTGACCCCATGTGGCCACCAGATAACCCATGTAGGTGGTCCCATGTGTCCACCAGATAACCCATGTAGGTGGTCCCATGTGTCCACCAGATAACCCATGTAGGTGGCCCCATGTGGCCACTAGATAATCCATGTAAGTGACCCCATGTGGCCACTAGATAATCCATGTAGGTGACCCCATGTGGCCACCAGATAACCCATGTAGGTGACCCCATGTGTCCACCAGATAACCCATGTAGGTGACCCCCTGTGGCCACTAGATAACCCATGTAGGTGGTCCCATGTGTAGTCATGAACGGAAACATCTGCTTGGAATATAACATCTAAAGGTGAGATGTTCTGAGAACGGAGACGTCGAGTTCATTTTTCATGAGGCATTCAGGAAACATCCATCCATTTTCCAGTCCTGCTTGTTATTGTGCAGCACACTCACAGAGGAAACCTTCAGATGGTGATACAAGCACCAAATTAGGCACAAATACTCCTTAGACATTACTCTTAAAAAAAAAACAAAAAACAGATGGGCCACTTGAATTTTCAATAGGCAGCCAGGTGTGGGTCAAGTGAAGAATTAAACAGGGGTCAAACTTTAAAAATACTCCAATCATATTGAAACCTACACCGTATTATTTGTCTGAACATAAAGATTCCAAAAAAAAGTATAGTTTGGACTATCTGTGACTAAATGTTATGGAATTCTGGGGAAAGAACAACCAGAAGGGTGACAAAGGTCAGTTTCAGTTTGTACAGGGGTCAAAAGTTAAAGTTGCTCCAATTTTGGTAAAAAGTGATGTAAATTATTGGTTGAGCTAATAGGGTTTTAAAAAATAGTTTGCACCATTTGTCATGTTTAGTTCTGACGTTACAGGGTAACATATGTCACATGTCATAGAATCCAACGGACGTCGACATGTTTCACCTTTACTTTGGAGACCAAACATTCAACACAGTCAAAACTATTTATTCCATTTATTAATCCAATTATTACTCTTCTGGTTCTGGGGAGCACCCACCCCCCCACTGCCCTCTTAATCGCTGCCATTTTTAAGCATTTCCTTAATTTGCATCTTACATGTGTCCAAATTCAAAATTGGTTCAAACATTTTTCTTCTTCTACTAAGTAGGATTAGAATTTTTTTGTGGACCACAGCACCAACTACTGTACAGGAATGACTTAGTAGTCAATATGTGTCACTGATTTCAAAATGGCTCTTTTCAACCAGACGTGTGATGCCGTGACATGCCAATCATCCGGGTGGCACCTGGGGTGTCCAATCAGATTTCAGGGAAGCCCAGTGCAACCCAGCTACCCCCATGCCAGGAAGTGTTCAACATTTGACATTTCCTGTTTCACTGTGGACTCAAAATTTGCCACTTCCTGTTTGGGAGTCCCTGTACCATGAGCGAGCTTTGCGCCGCTGTACGTCGCTTTGCTCATAATATGTATATGTCGCAGACATGAACGAGTGAAGCTCTTCAGCATCTCACCATGTCATTTCTGGTTTGCAGCTTCGTCTACCATCGGCTGGAGGCTTTTTACGACAATGTTGTCCGCTTTGTGGCTTTTTCTCCACTGGGTAGATTTTTTTGTGCCATTTCCGGTTTGTGCCTTTGTCTACTGCTGTGCTCATATAAATCTAAGGGTTTGGGGGCCAGTGCTTAAAAAGATTAGTGTCTATCCCTGTTTAAGGGTATCAATTTGGCATGAGACAAGTCTGTATTATTTGACCAAAATGCACACACAAAATATCGAACCACAGTTGCAAAACTTGAGGTATCAGTGTTCCACACCTGAAATATTACATGAAATATTACACATATAATGACTTTCAGAAACTTTTAACCAAATATTCACTACAATAACATCTGACAGGGATTTGTACAGTTCCTGACAGATGAAAATGTTCCAGCTCTTTAGGAACATACACACTTTGATAGTCCACACAGCTGTAGAAGGGAAGTAACCTGCATTTTACTGGCATCCCATCTAGGGGGCGTCATAGACTTTAATCCACTTCACACTACAGAATCCTGTGATAAAGACTGGCACCAGTGGCTCTCAACACCGATATATATATATATATATATATCTATATATATATATATATATAGATATATATATACACACACACACACACAGTAGTGTTCAGAATAATAGTAGTGCTATGTGACTAAAAAGATTAATCCAGGTTTTGAGTATATTTCTTATTGTTACATGGGAAACAAGATACCAGTAGATTCTCACAAATCCAACAAGACCAAGCATTCATGATATTCACACTCTTAAGGCTATGAAATTGGGCTATTAGTAAAAAAAAAAGTAGAAAAGGGGGTGTTCACAATAATAGTAGCATCTGCTGTTGACGCTACAAACTCAAAACTATTATGTTCAAACTGCTTTTTTTTTAGCAATCCTGTGAATCACTAAACTAGTATTTAGTTGTATAACCACAGTTTTTCATGATTTCTTCACATCTGCAAGGCATTAATTTTGTTGGTTTGGAACCAAGATTTTGCTGGTTTACTAGTGTGCTTGGGGTCATTGTCTTGTTGAAACACCCATTTCAAGGGCAACTGTCTGCTGCCCTTGGACCCAAAAAGAACAATTTTACTCTCATCAGTCCACAAAATATTCCTCCATTTCTCTTTAGGCCAGTTGATGTGTTCTTTGGCAAATTGTAACCTCTTCTGCACATGTCTTTTATTTAACAGAGGGACTTTGCGGGGGATTCTTGCAAATAAATTAGCTTCACACAGGCGTCTTCTGTCACAGCACTTACAGGTAACTCCAGACTGTCTTTGATCATCCTGGAGCTGATCAATGGGTGAGCCTTTGCCATTCTGGTTATTCTTCTATCCATTTTGATGGTTATTTTCCATTTTCTTCCACGCATCTATGTTTTTTTGTCCATTTTAAAGCATTGGAGATCATTGTAGATGAACAGCCTATAATTTTTTGCACCTGTGTATAAGTTTTCCCCTCTCCAATCAACTTTTTAATCAAACTACGCTGTTCTTCTGAACAGTGTCTTGAACGTCTCATTTTCCTCAGACTTTCAAAGAGAAAAGCATGTTCAACAGGTGCTGGCTTCATCCTTAAATAGGGGACACCTGATTCACACCTGTTTGTTTCACAAAACTGACAAACTCACTGACTGAATGTCACACTACTATTATTGTGAACACCCCCTTTTCTACTTTTTTTTTTTACTAATAGCCCAATTTCATAGCCTTAAGAGTGTGCATATCATGAATGCTTGGTCTTGTTGGATTTGTGAGAATCTACTGAATCTACTGGTACCTTGTTTCCCATGTAACAATAAGAAATATACTCAAAACCTGGATTCATCTTTTTAGTCACATAGCACTACTATTATTCTGAATACGACTGTATATAGTGAGGCAAAGAAGTATTTGCTCCACTGTCGATTTTGTAAAGTTTTCCCACCTACAAAGAATGGAGAGATCCATAAATTTTTATCATAGGTACACTTCAACTGTGACAGACAGAATCTAAAAAAAAACCCTGAAAATCACATTGTATGATTTTTTTTTTAATAATTTGCATTTTACAACTACAATTCCCTGAGGGAGTCTTCCCAAGAGATCAATAAAGTTCAATCTAATCTAATCTATTGCATGAAATAAGTATTTGATCACCTACCAACCAGCAAGAATTCTGGTTCTCACAGACCTGTTAGTTTTTCTTTAAGAAGCTCTCTCATTCTGCACTCTTTACCTGTATTAATTGCAGGGGCGCACAAATCCACATTTTTTTCACTTCTGATCCAATCCCGATACCTGAAATTGGATATCTGCTGATATTGATACTATTCCAATACCAGAGCTCTGTTTGCTTTAATATTATTATTATCATTATTGTTGATTTTCTACGAGGATATTTTGTATTCCCAGTTTTACAGCTTCATCATGAAGTGTTTAGATGAGGATTTTCTTAAAAAGAAGACCTGAAAGTTCAGCTACAATTTGCCAGACGGTGGATCTAAGATGGAAGCCTAGATCCGATGTTGTGGTGAAAGAATTAAGTACTTTTATTTATAAACTTTTACAGAGAAAAGACAGCACTCTCTCTGTCTCTCTTTCTCAATTTCAATGGAGCTTTATTGACTTGGGAAATGTGTTTACATTGTCAAAGCAAGTGTTAAAATAAAAATGAAAAATTAAGTTCTCTCTCTCCCTCTCTTGCTGTGTCTCACTCACTTGCTCCATCTCTCTCTCTCTCTCTCTCTCCCGCTCGCTCACCGTTCTCCTGCTGAGCAAACTTGGAACTTTTTGGAAACACAAAGCCTTCCCACTGTAAAATAAACCATGAAATTCTAAATGTGCCATCAGCGACGGCCTATGGATTAATACTTAAGGATTTTGATTGAGATTTTTCACATTCAGTGGAGAGAAAGTGAAGCTCTATTCAGCTCTGCTCCTGACGACTGCGCTCTGAGCTGCTGTTTCACTGAAGTGGCTGATTTTGTTCAGCAACAGTTCTGTTAATTTTTCGGAAAATCCGTGCTTGGCGCCATAGACAATGTGAACCCGAGAGCTGGGCGGAAATTTGCCACTACCCGTGGTTTAGAACACTGTGTAAGAAACAGCTCGGCTTCAGTTCAGAAACCTCCCCCTCCTCCCTTGCCTCCTCACACTCAGCAGTAAACAAAGCAGAGAGCAAGCAGTAGGAGCTGAGGTTTCATAGACGTGGCTTCTCTCCGGTATCAGAAAACATCGCAGGTTGTATCAGTGTTTTCCGATTCTTGAAGTACATTGGTATCAGAATCCGATACCGATACTGGATCGGATAGGTCACAGCCTTAATTAATTACACCTGTTTGAATTTGTTACCTGTAATAAAGATACCTGTTCACACACTCAATCAATCACAGTCTAAACTATTCACCATGGCCAAGACCAAAGAGCTGTCTAAAGCCCTGGTCACACAGCACTAACGAAGGCCACTGAAGCTAAAATGAAACAAAAAATCTGGACTTACATTGACTTACGGAGACATCGTTTAACCATCGACCAGCTTCATTCCTGTAGCTGGCGCATCAGAATTTTCAAACTGCTGAAAAATGTGAACGAATCCCGATGACAACCTCAATTCATCCGTCTTTCATTTTGCTTTCGGTTCCTCATCGTTCCCGTCCCATCAGCATTCCATTTGATTGTTGTCCAGCTTCGTCCAACCTCCCAAGTCCAACATCTTGCACGAATGTTGACGATAATGGACCTGATCAATAATTAAAGCTCAGACGAGCAGAATGTGACTCGTCCATGTGTGGGATGTAAAGCACTGTTTTCATACAGAAACAATAGCAGCATGAACGTTATATCAAAGTTCTACTTTAACTATTTACGCATGTTCCAGCCGTCTGTGGCTAGGACGTGCGTGTGTGCACACGTTGTTGTAGTGAAGACAAACCTGTTGTCAAGACAACCAGATCCCACAGCTGCAGATGCTGTGGACAGCGCAGGTTGGCTGCAGAAATGATGACAGGCTGGCACTTGGTCTGATACCTGCTGTCAAATCACATCATCATGAATGTTTCATTTTGATTTTGCTAAAAGCCAAGGTCGCCATTCACTTTGTTTTTCTTTTGCTAGTTTCGGTTTTGTTTTGTTCTTTTATGAGCTCTGGATTTGCAGGCTTTTTGGTGATGGTCGAAGTGCAGGATCATTCATCCACTTTTTCTTGACGATTTGTGATTTTGTCAGGTATCATTGTGTGCCGTGTGACCGGGCCCTTAAGACACAAGGGACAAAATAGTAGACCTGCACAAGGCTGGGATGGGATACAGGAAAATAGGCAAGCAGCTTGTGAGAAAGCAACAAATGTTAGTGTAATTATTAGAAAATGGAAAAAGTGCAAGATGACTGTCAATATTTCTCGGTCTGGGGCTCCATGTAAGATCTCACCTCATGGGGTAAGGATGATTCTGAGAAAAAAGCTGGGACCACAGTCACAAAGATTACATTAGTAACACACAACGCCGTAATGGTTTAAAATCCTGCAGGGCAGCAAGGTCCCCCTGCTCATGCCAGCACATGTCCAGGCCCGTTTAAAGTTCACCAATGACCATCTGGATGATCCAGAGGAGGCATAGGAGAAGGTCATGTGGTCAGATGAGACCAAAATAGAGCTTTTTGGTATCAACTCCACTTGCCGTGTTTGGAGGATGAGAACAAACCCAAGAACACTGTCCCAACCGTGAAGCATGGGTTGGAAACATCATTTTTTGGGTTGGTTTCTGCAAAGGGGACAGGACGACTGAAGGGAGGATGGATGGGGTCATGTATCGCAAGATTCTGGCAAACAATCTCCTTCCCTCAGTAAGAGCATTGAAGATGGGTCGTGGCTGGCTGGGTCTTCCAGCATGACAATGACTCCAAACACACAGCCAGGGCAACTAAGGAGGGGCTCCGTAAGAAGCATTTCAAGGTCCTGGAGTGGCCGAGCCAGTCTCCAGACCTGAACCCAATAGAAAATCTTTGGAGGGAGCTGAAACTCGAAACCTGAAAGATCTGGAGAAGATCTGTATGGAGGAGTGGACCAAAATCCCTGCTGCAGTGTGCAAACTTGGACAAGAACTACAGGAAACGTCTGACCTCTGTAACTGCAAACAAAGGTTCCTGTACCAAATATTAGGGTCTGTTTTTCTGTTGTATCAAATACTTATTTGCCTCACTGTATGTACAGTTGCATGTAACAGTTTGGGCCCCCCTGATCATTTTCATGATTTTCCTTTATAAATCATTGGTTGTCTGGATCAGAAATTTCAGTTAAATATATCATATAGCAGATGAACACACTGATATTTGAGAAGTGAAATGAAGTTTCTAGTACTTACAGAACGTATACAATAAATATTTAAACAAAATTAGGCAGGTGCATAAATTTGGGCACCCTTGTCATTTTATTGATTTGAATACATTTAGAACTAACTGTTGGAACACAAAATTGGTTTGGTAAGCTCAGTGACCCTTGTCCTCCATACACAGGTGAATCCAGTCATGAGAAAGGGTATTTAAGGTGGTCATTTACAAATGTTTTCCCTCTTTGCATCTCTTCTAAAGAGTGGCAACATGGGAGCCTCTAAACAACTCAATATAAAAATATAGCCAGCAACACTCAAGTGTCCTTCTTAATAAAAGTTTTAATGACTCATGGCAAGACGACAGGATCAGGAGCACAGATGCGTTTCAACTATGACATCTTTTATGGTAACACCAATCAAAAACAGGTGTAAAACTCCACAAAACATGCAAATGCAGACATTACTGATAACAAACCAAAATGTACAAAAACGGATAATAATAATAATAAGAAGAAAATAATAATAAAAAAAAGAAGAAGAAAAAGAAAAATCCCACTGTAGAGAAAATACACTAAAAACATTTACACTGCAAAAAAACTTACATTACAAAACAAACAAACAAACAAAAAAACACATAAGGGTACCACAATGAGGCCTAGCAATATATAACAGTCTACATCAACAGCTGTGGCTTTTATATACCACATGTAGGCACCAATGAACAATGGCTCAAACTGAGAATACAGTCCTTAGAGCTACACACTTGCAAAAAACAGTGTATAAAAAGACATACATGAAACATATATCAATAACAATGAATAATAACATCCACATTCGGGCCGTAAATATTTGGTGAAGAGCAGGATTTCCTGCAAGTCTAAGTTTGTTGTTTACTTGTTGAAATGCCCTTGTGGCTTGTGTTATGTGGGCAAGACTAAGAGAGAACTAAAGACTCGCATCTCGGAACATAAAAGTAACATTAGGAACAGAGTTGAAAAGTCTTCAGTGGCGAGACATTTTTTGAGTGCTGGCCATGATGTATGTGCTCTCAGATTTCAAGGTATAGAAATGGTTGAACCCCCTAGATGTGGAGGTAACAGGGAGAAGCTTCTATTGCAGCGGGAAGCATTTTGGATACATACACTCCAAACTGAATTTCCCAGGGGAATGAATGAGGAATTACTGTTGGGCTGTTTTCTTTGAATTTGTATGTGTCATAAGTTTTCTATTTGTGCCTATTTTTTTTGGGCCTTGTATTTATATTATTTTTTTGAGGTGTGTTTTTTTATCCTTTGCTATGCCTATTTGTTTTTGTGAAGGCTTGATGTGTTATATTTGTATTGTTTCTATTTATGAGCTTCATTGTTATTGATATATGTTTCATGTATGTCTTTTTATACACTGTTTTTTTGCACGTGTGTAGCCCTAAGGACTGTAGTTTTAGTTTGAGCCATTGTTCATTGGTGCCTACATGTGGTATATACAAGCCACAGCTGTTGATGTAGACTGTTATATATTGCTGGGCCTCACTGTGGTACCCTTATGTGTTTTTTTTTTTTTTTTTTGTAGTGTAAGTTTTTTTGCAGTGTAAATGTTTTTAGTGTATTTTCTCTACAGTGGGATTTTTCTTTTTCTTCTTTTTTTATTATTATTTTCTTATTATTATTATTATCCATTTTTGTACGTTTTGGTTTGTTATCACCAATGTCTGCATTTGCATGTTTTGTGGAGTTTTACACCTGTTTTTGATGTTACCATAAAAGACGTCATTTCCTGAACGGCCTTACACACTGATGAAGACCTAGTCGAAACGCGTCTGTGCTCCTGATCCTGTCGTCTTGCCGTGACTCATTAAAACTTTTATTAAGAAGGACACTTGAGTGTTGCTGGCTATATTTTTATACTGACTTAGTTTTTGAGCCCTGCACCTCCACTCCTGGTCCCTGTGAGTGCTCGTTTTTTTTTCTCTGCTTTTTTCTCAGCCTCTAAACAACTCTCAAATGACCTGAAAACAAAGATTGTTCAACATCATGGTTTAGGGGAAGGATACAAAAACCTATCGGAGATTTCAGCAGTCAGTTTCCACTGTGAGGAACATAGTGAGGAAATGGTTAACCACAGGTACAGTACTAGTTAAGGCCCGAAGTGGCAGGCCAAGAAAAATCTCAAATAAGCTGAAGTGAAGGATGGTGAGAACAGTCACAGTCAATCCACAGACCTGCTCCAAAGACTTACAACATGATCTTGCTGCAGATAGTGTCTCTGTGCATCGTTCAACTATACAGTGCACTTTGCACATATTCTGACCAAATTTTCACCACGGATATATATTAGGCCACGGAAGACACCATTAAATTTTGGAGATGATCCAAATCTGGATCAAGATTTCACTTTATATAGGCTTTGAAGGATTACGTCAAAACTATTGCACAGATTCTCACCAAATTTGCACCACAGATAGATATCAGGGTATGGAAGACTCCACTGCATTTTGGAGATTATGCAGATTCAGATCCTGATCCGGATTCTGGATCAATATTCACTTTATATAGGCTTTGAAGTATTATGTCAAAACGACTTCACAGATTCTCACCAATTTTTCACCACACATATATATTAAGCCATGGAAGACTCCATTAAATTTTGGAGGTGATCCAGATCCAAAACCGGATTCCGGATCAAGATTATACTTTTTATACACTTTGAAGGATTACGTCAAAACTACTTCATCCGTTTAGAAATGAAATGGTTGTTCAGCCTGTCGATGACGGCTTCGGAGCGCGGCGCGCCCCACAGCCGCTGGGGGCTGTCCTTAAAGCGACAGTAACACTCCTTATCCTCTACCAAGCCCGTAACATTTTCACCGAAAGCCAGATAAATTTTTCTAATGGTTTCCAGCTGCCAGTCTCTAACAGTTTCTGAAAAAATTCTGATGGAAAAAAAAGCCCAAATCATTCCGCCATTTCCTGGCAATGAAACAACGACGAGGGGGCTGGCCCACTCCTCACTCAAAGCCTGCTCACAGGCGAATGACGCAACCGACAGGTGTGGAAAAACTCACGGATGCGCACGAGGGTTCAAGTTTGTCTGACGCAATCACACGTGATTCAAATCCATATGGTTTTTGAAAAAAATAATAAGGTCTGATACTTTTCTAATAGACCTCGTACTTCATGGATTTTGATGAAATTTTCAACACAGATACACATTAGTCTATGGCAGACACCATTCAATTTTGGAGGTGATGTGGATCTGGATCCGGATTTCACTTTATATACACTTTGAAGGATTACGTCAAAACTACTTCACGGATTCTCACCACATTTGCACCACAGATGGATATTATACAAATAATTAATATTTATGAGTTCAATGGTACGAATATTTCATGAGGTGAAAGCTGGAACAAACCATTCAACAAGGTGAAGCCGAGTTGAATGGTTTGTTCCAGCTTCCACTGAATTAAATTTTTGTTCCATTGAAAGAATGTAAAAACATTCATTATTTGTTTTATATAACAGCTAAAATAGATCCTTGTCATTTGATATTTTATTAATTTATAAACAACAGAAAAGGGACTTACATTTTGGTGTTACACTAGTGCTAAAGTCCAAATTGTGGCATGTAGTCCGATGATGCTGTGCACTGACTATGGACTTCCATAAAAAAAAAAAGACTTTGTGTAGTTCCTCAGTCCAGCCAAAAATTCAATTCAATTCAATTTTATTTATATAGCACCAAATCACAACAAATAGTTGCCCCAAGGCGCTTTATATTGTAAGGCAAGGCCATACAATAATTACGTAAAAACCCCAAAGGTCAAAACGACCCCCTGTGAGCAAGCACTTGGCGACAGTGGGAAGGAAAAACTCCCTTTTAACAGGAAGAAACCTCCAGCAGAACCAGGCTCAGGGAGGGGCAGTCTTCTGCTGGGACTGGTTGGGGCTGAGGGAGAGAACCAGGAAAAAGACATGCTGTGGAGGGGAGCAGAGATCAATCACTAATGATTAAATGCAGAGTGATGCATACAGAGCAAAAAGAGAAAGAAACACTCAGTGCATCATGGGAACCCCCCAGCAGTCTACGTCTATAGCAGCATAACTAAGGGATGGTTCAGGGTCACCTGATCCAGCCCTAACTATAAGCTTTAGCAAAAAGGAAAGTTTTAAGCCTAATCTTAAAAGTAGAGAGGGTGTCTGTCTCCCTGATCCGAATTGGGAGCTGGTTCCACAGGAGAGGAGCCTGAAAGCTGAAGGCTCTGCCTCCCATTCTACTCTTACAAACCCTAGGAACTACAAGTAAGCCTGCAGTCTGAGAGCGAAGCGCTCTATTGGGGCGATATGGTACTATGAGGTCCCTAAGATAAGATGGGACCTGATTATTCAAAACCTTATAAGTAAGAAGAAGAATTTTAAATTCTATTCTAGAATTAACAGGAAGCCAATGAAGAGAGGCCAATATGGGTGAGATATGCTCTCTCCTTCTAGTCCCTGTCAGTACTCTAGCTGCAGCATTTTGAATTAACTGAAGGCTTTTCAGGGAACTTTTAGGACAACCTGATAATAATGAATTACAATAGTCCAGCCTAGAGGAAATAAATGCATGAATTAGTTTTTCAGCATCACTCTGAGACAAGACCTTTCTAATTTTAGAGATATTGCGTAAATGCAAAAAAGCAGTCTTACATATTTGTTTAATATGCGCTTTGAATGACATATCCTGATCAAAAATGACTCCAAGATTTCTCACAGTATTACTAGAGGTCAGAGTAATGCCATCCAGAGTAAGGATCTGGTTAGACACCATGTTTCTAAGATTTGTGGGGCCAAGTACAATAACTTCAGTTTTATCTGAGTTTAAAAGCAGGAAATTAGAGGTCATCCATGTCCTTATGTCTGTAAGACAATCCTGCAGTTTAGCTAATTGGTGTGTGTCCTCTGGCTTCATGGATAGATAAAGCTGGGTATCATCTGCGTAACAATGAAAATTTAAGCAATGCCGTCTAATAATACTGCCTAAGGGAAGCATGTATAAAGTGAATAAAATTGGTCCTAGCACAGAACCTTGTGGAACTCCATAATTAACCTTAGTCTGTGAAGAAGATTCCCCATTTACATGAACAAATTGTAATCTATTAGATAAATATGATTCAAACCACCGCAGCGCAGTGCCTTTAATACCTATGGCATGCTCTAATCTCTGTAATAAAATTTTATGGTCAACAGTATCAAAAGCAGCACTGAGGTCTAACAGAACAAGCACAGAGATGAGTCCACTGTCTGAGGCCATAAGAAGATCATTTGTAACCTTCACTAATGCTGTTTCTGTACTATGATGAATTCTAAAACCTGACTGAAACTCTTCAAATAGACCATTCCTCTGCAGATGATCAGTTAGCTGTTTTACAACTACCCTTTCAAAAATCACGACAGCTTTTCATCTGAACAGCTCTTCATGCATCCAGATGGCTTACAGCAAAGTGGATTTTATGTGTGTGTGCATGTGTGTTACAAGAATTAGCACCATCAATTTGCTCAATCAAATCGTCGTATCGCTTGTGTCATCATCCTGCACGTGCACGCTCACACAAATGGGTTGTGCGCACATGTACTACCAAAAAAAGACTGTGTACATCCTCAGTGCAGCAAAAAAAAAAAATCACATCAGAAATTAGTCCAGCTTTTCAGTCTAACTTCCTGCTAACAGCCTCCAGACAGCGCAGTGGATTTGTCTTGTGTGTGTGTGCAGGCGTGCATGCATGAGTGCACGTGTGTGTGTGCAGAGTGTAATGTACCAAAAGTATGGAACCAAATTTGCACTCTAAATGCGATGCAACACAAATGGGACGAGTAATCCATGTCATGTGACATACAAAGCACCAATCAAATGACAAGGATCCACTCAGCCGTTATATAACAGGACATGGAAGACTCCATTAAATTTTGGAGGTGATCCAGATCCAGACTGGCGGACGTCAGAAATCTCTGATTGCTCTTGATTAACAATGATACAATGTGATTTTCTGATTTATTTATTCATTTTATTCTGTCTGTTGCAGTTGAAGTGTACCTACGCTAAAACTCACAGACCTCTCCATTCTTTGTAGGTGGGACAACTTGCAAAATCAACAGTGTATGAAATACTGATTTTGAATGAATGAGTGAATGAATGGTTTATTGGGACCACAGAAAAAGTGAAGAAAAGATAATAAAAATAAAATAAAATAAAAATACAATCTGCCATAAGCCTACAGCATTCAAATAATATACAGCTCAGTACTGTGACAATTTATATTTCTGGATTATACATCCAGTTTAATCTAGACCGAAAAGGAGTGGGGGGAAGAAACATTTATTTATTCACACTCCCTTCTTCAACCACTTTAATCACTACAACTTAAAGGACAAAACTCAACTTTCTGCATCAGACCTAGAGAACATAATTTCTTTATATTGATATTTAAACTGATTAATATTTTAACATCATTTGAGTTCCTCTCTCAGATTATTCCATATTTTAGGGTCACAAATAGAGACACAGAAACCTTTCCTGCTTCACCGAGCACCAGCAATTTTAAAATAATACAAGCCCCTTAAATTATATTTTCCCACTCTCTGTGTGAAAAATTCTTGAATTCTAAAGGGCAGTTGCTTATTTTTCACTTTATACATAAATTGAACAGTCTTCATAACCTGCACTGTGAATTGTTCTTAATGCTCTTTTTTGAAGCATTAAACATTTTATTTGCCTCACTTTATGTAACATGCAACCTATAGTGTGGCAGAGCTGCTGACCTACTGACAATTTCATGCACAATCAACTCTACAGAGAATGGTCCACAAACATTCAGTGAGCAGCAGTTCTCTGGGTGAAAATGCCTTGTAGATGTCAGAGGTTGGAGAAAAATGGCCATAAACACCAACAAACCAAATAACCACTCGTTAAAACCAAAAGATGGTGAAGAGCGTCTCTGAAACTGGAAAATCTTTCTATAAATACAGTATACAGTGGTCCCTTACTATAATGCGGTTCACCTTTCGCGGCTTCGCAGTTTCGCGGATTTTTTAGTACAATTTTGCTTTTTTTGTTTGTTTTTTTTACAGTGTATTGTGTTCTGTGTCCTCATCAAGCAGGCCGGTCGCAGCACCGCAAAGGGAGAGTATACGCATTGTGTTCTGCGTGTGTCTGTTTATAAGAATCTTCATACCCAGATGAAAAAAGAGCGCCAACAACTACCCATAACTCTGTTCTTCACTCTGAAAAAGACACCTGCACCGAGGTATGACTCGGTGGAAAAAGGCGCGACAGCGGCGCAGCGCCAGGATGAAGAGACACGGTCAGAGGATCTGTGAAATACTGCTCAGTCACTATTAATAATTTCTTATGTGTCCAACCTCGTAGGTTGATCGTTAAAATTAAATTTGTTAGTTGTAAAAGCCATCATAATTATTTGTAGGAAAACGTTCTATTTTTATTTCTCACAAAAATATTTGGGCCTGAAAACAGGTTGGTCTTATTTTTCTACTAAGGTTTGAACTTTGAGAGTGTTTACACATGAGAGAAAAGTGAGAAAATGTTCATGCCTGTTTGAGAAAAGTGTATAAAGTGTGTAGTGAGGGGTTTTACAGCCTTAAAACGTCTATAATAATTGTAAAAAATAACGCTGACTACTTCACGGATTTCGCTTATTGCGGGCTATTTTTAGAACGTAACTCCCGCGATAAACGAGGGACCACTGTATTTACCATTTACACCATTTTTTTGACAAGCTCCTTCAAACTCAACAAAATCTTGTGACCATTCAAATATAGTCCACTGAAATCTGTCAGAGGTCTAATTTTATCTTCAAACACTGCATATCAAATTTCTTTCTGAAATAAATGGGCTGCATTTATATAGCGCTTTTCCATTTACATCAGACGTTCAAAGCGCTTTATAATAATGCCTCACATTCACCCCGATGTCAGGGTGTTGCCATACAAGACGCTCACTACACACCGGGATTAAGGACCTTGCCCAAGGGCCCTTAGTGATTTTCCGGTCAGACTTGGATTTGAACCGAGGATCTTCTGGTCTCAAGCCCAGAACATCATTACGTTACCATTGACTGAGGCTGTCAGGGGACTTCCTGTAATACATGTGTATCTCTCTCTCTCTCTCGCTCTCTTACTTCTGCTAAAGATGTAACATTTTCACCAGCATTCGTTTGTCCATGTGTCTTTTAGCAGAATAATTCAAAAAGTAATAAATGGATTTCTATGAAACTTGGTGAGCAGCTACATAATGTTCTGGGAAATAAGTAATTCTGTTCTGGAGGTGAGCCAGATTATATTCTGGAAATATGATTTAAGAAGAACGTGTTTGGCACATTTAACAAAAAGTGGTGAGAGCATGTTGATGAAATTTTGGTGAACAAATGGCTAATGTCCTAGAAAATGAGGATTTTATTTTGAATATGATCCAGAGTGTGTATGTGGTCTTGGCAGAGGGATACCCTCTGAGTGCCTTCTAGTTATATCATGTATTCATTCACGTTACTAAAAAAAATCCGTCATTTCTAAGTGCGAGACATCAGACACTTTGATCTGTATTCTTTGTGTGGGCAGAAAGGCTCTCAAAAAGTGTGCAGCTCTGCTCAGATCTACAAGACCTTACATCTCTAATGACATTTTCCTTGATCTCCTTTTCATAGTGAATGGGTTCTTCCTTAAACCTGTTCTTTAACATTTATTAACCCATTTGCAGATCTTTGATTCTGACCTCTGAGGCATGATGTTGGTTGCTGATTTGTTATCATGATCAAGAAGCTTTAATCGTGATTATAACCTTTACTCTTGATCACTCTTTTAGTAATCAAGCTCTTTGATCCTGGTTTGAGAGTGATTGCTGATCTTTGATCCTGGCCAATGGTTGTTGATTCTGGCTACACCCTTTGATCCTGATCTGTCATCTTTGATCCATATCTTTGATTTTGAGCATAGAGATTTGATTCGAATTACTATTTGGTCCTGAACACATGCTTTGATAATGATTATGCCCCTTGATCCTGCTCTCACAACTTTGATCAGACGTTTGGTCATGATTGCTCACTTTGATTCTGACTCACAGTCTTTGATCTTGATTTGTAAAAATGTGGTCTGGAATAATGAGCTTGACCACTGAGCTTTGATCCTGATCACTAATCTTTGAACTTTGTCTAGAAGATTATGTTTTTGTCTCTGTTCTGCTTTGATTCTGCAGGACAAAAGGAATCAGGATCAAGGGTCAGCTCTCTCACTGAATTTGCAATTCTGATTGTAGGATCAAAGGCCTTGTGATCAAAGTCATCACAGGATCAAAGGAATGAGCATGAAAGATCTCCACAAATTTTAATGTGCTCTGCATTGACCTCACGCCTACGTCTTCAGGAAATTAGAATTAAATATGTTCATGTACTTTTGTGAAATCATGTGAACAATCAAACAGACAAACAGCAGCATAAGTGATCAGTCAATCACCTGCCATAAGGTGATAGGCTCCGCCGGGTCCATAGTGCTTGTACCCCTTCTGTACGTCAAACACGTGGCCCAGAATCGCCAAGTAGAGCCCCTTGCTGGTGACCTCACCGTCGTACAGCGATAACTCACGTGTGGTCAGCAGCCGCAGAGATTTATTTCCAAACCAGTCACGAGGAATCAACAACACTGCCAGTAACACGGATAAAAAGAACAGCACATGGCTGAGCATGATCCTTAATGGCACTATCTATGGTTTGTCAAAATAAAGCTGTTAAAAAAGCAAACAAACAAAAAAACGGGTGACATTGCAGGTTTTTCCGGGTCGGGACTGCGCGTGCGCACCGTGCCGACATCACGCTGACGTCACGCTGGGAAGGCTAATGCGGTAGCGGAACTCGAGGTGTCGTTTACGGGTCTGTTTCCAGACCGGTGCGACCACAGCCAGTGGGCCGCGGAGATTTTTCCACCAGTGCTAAAAGTCGCCGGAACAAACATGGGGAACGCGGAGAGCGGCTACGGAGGAGGCAGCGGCGACGAAGAAGACCTGGAAACGGAGAGCCCCGGCTTCGCGGAAGACAGTCCGGCCTCTGCGGCCACTGGCGGCGGCGGAGGAGGCGGCGCGAGCTCCGGTGCTGGCAGAGGCGGAAGGGGATCGAGCAGCCTGTCGGCACACACCCGGGGCCCGCCGAGTCCCTCGGTCCTGCTGGAACAAGTCAGGCTGAGGGAAGCAGCGGCTCGGATTAGCGACTCGGGGGTAGCTATTCGGGAATCTGTTCTAGCCGGGAACGAGAGCGTCCTGGTGCGGTGGCTGGAGGACCGGCTAAGCCGAGGAGAAGAGTCCGTCAATGTGGAACAGTTCTGTGAGATGTTGGAGAGCAGAGACGCCTCAAGAATAGAATGTGAAGAGGTATCGGCTTAGAAAATGTCATGTGTTTTGGGATGCAAGAGTGACAGCTGTCAGAGGCGTAGTTAGCGTAGAGCCCCATCACCCCCCAGCATGAACACCACACTGCCACCAAACTAACACAGGACAAAATCATTACTGGACACTACAGCCTGAATGATACAGGAATTTCTTTACTTTTTTGGCAATATGTTGGCAGTTGCAATGTCACATTGCATAAAATAGATCATCTGTTTTGGTCAGTCGTAGCTGGTGGCACAGAGCCCACTTGTCTCTTGTTGCTGTAAAACTCCTCCTCTGACTTAAAGTGAATGGCAGCTAACTGCTTTGCCTGTCTTTTGTAACTAATGTGATCACGAGGTGATGGGGGTCCCAGCTATGCTTGACAGCATTGTAAACAATGCCTTCTGGTGTAGAAACTATTTAGTGACAATGTTCAACAGCCAAATTGTTTGTTTGGCAAATTAAAAGTTGTCATATGGGCAGAAATAACACAGATACCGACATGTTTGTGAAAACCCAATATCTGCCGATATTATCAGCCAACCAATATATCGGTGGGCTCTATGAGACAATCATAAAAGGGAGAGTTTGTAGCTGTTTGTGTTTTACATAGCCGGCAATCAGTGTACAGGTATAGAAAGTAATGCTTTTTCCTTACCCCTATATATATATGTGTGTGTGTGTGTGTGTGTATATATATATATATATAGTAATTATTTTCTCTCTCTCTACGAGGTCTATTAGAAAAGTATCCGACCTTATTATTTTTTTCAAAAACCATATGGATTTGTATCACGTGTGATTACATCAGACATGCTTGAACCCTCGTGGGCATGCAAGAGTTTTTTCACGCCTGTCGGTTACGTCATTCGCCTGTGGGCAGTCTTTGAGTGAGGAGTCGCCCACCCTCTCGTCGATTTTTTTTCCATTGTTTAGGAATGGCTCAGAGACTGCTGCTTTGTTTGATCAAAACTTTTTCAAAACTGTAAGGCACAACTGAGTGGACACCATTTGATAAATTCAGCTGGTTTTCGGTAAAAATTTTAACGGCTGATGAGAGATTTTGGTCTGGTAGTGTCGCTTTAAGGACAGCCCACAGCGCCTGACGGCGATCTGCGCTTCAAGGCGGCAGCGTCTCACCGTTTCAAGTTGAAAACTTCCACATTTCAGGCTCTGTTGACCCAGTAAGTCGTCAGAGAACAGAGAACTTTCAGAAGAAGTTGGCATGAGGAGTTTATTCGGACATTCCATTTTTAACGGACATTTTGTAATGAAAGAACGTGCGGGCAGAGTCACATGTCGGGCCGGACCCGACCGCGGGGGGTCGCGACAGGAAAAACACCTCCGTTGGAAACCTTAACGGGCAAGTTGGAACATGCCCAGCTGTTAAACAATTTCTCAGTTACTCACTTGTTGAAAGCCATCAAAAGCCGCCTGAATTTTACAAATGGTTTTCAACACGGAGGTGTTTTTCCTGTCGCGACACACACAGATTCACCGAGTCGTCACGGAAATGACTCGGTGAATTTGCGCACACGTCTTTCATTACAAAATGTCCTTAAACAGTGGAATGTCCGCATAAAGTCCTCATGCCGGCCTCTTCTGAATCTTCTCTGTTCTCTCACGACGTCCTGGGTGAATTAAGCCTTAAATTAGGATGTTTTCAGGTCGAAACAGGCCGACGACGGTGCCTGGAAGCGCTGCGCGACGTCCCGCTCCGTGGGAAGTCCTTACACCGACAGAAACACCCCATAATCTCTCATCAACCGTTAAACTTTTCACCGAAAACCATCTTAATTTCTCGAATAGTGTCCACTCGGATATTCCTCACAGGTCCAGAAAACATTTTGATAAAGCAACGCACGCCGTCTCGAGCAGCGTGTGAAACAAAGGAATTCAGCTGAGAGGGCGGGACCACATCTCAGTCAAGGCCTGCCCACAGGGAAATGACGTCACCGAGACGCGTGAAAAAACTCACGCATGCGCACGAGGGTTCAAGCATGATTGGTGTAATCGCACGTCATTCAAATCTATATAGTTTAAAAAAAAATAAGTGTCGGTTTATTATCTAATAGACCTCATATATATATATATATATATATATATATATATATATATATATATATATATATATATATATATATATATATAAAATCAAATCAACTTTATTTATAAAGCACTTTAAAAATCAGCTGCAGCTGAAACAAAGTGCTGTACACAAGGGGACATACAACCCCTGGCAAAAATTATGGAATCACTGGCCTCGGAGGATGTTCATTCAGTTGTTTAATTTTGTAGAAAAAAAGCAGATCACAGACATGACACAAAACTAAAGTCATTTCAAATGGCAACTTTCTGGCTTTAAGAAACACTATAAGAAGTCAGGAAAAAAAAATTGTGGCAGTCAGTAACGGTTACTTTTTTAGACCAAGCAGATGGAAAAAAATATGGACTCACTCAGTTCTGAGGAATAAATTATGGAATCACCCTGTAAATTTTTATCCCCAAAACTAACACCTGCATCGAATCAGATCTGCTCATTAGTCTTCTTCTAAAAAAGAGTGATCACACCTTGGAGAGCTGTTGCACCAAGTGGACTGACATGAATCATGGCTCCAACACGAGAGATGTCAATTGAAACAAAGGAGAGGATTATCAAACTCTTAAGAGGGTAAATCATCACGCAATGTTGCAAAAGAATGTTGGTTGTTCACAGTCAGCTATGTCTAAACTCTGGACCAAATACAAACAACATGGGAAGGTTGTTAAAGGCAAACATACTGGTAGACCAAGGAAGACATCAAAGCGTCAAGACAGAAAACTTAAAGCAGTATGTCTCAAAAATCGAAAATGCACAACAAAACAAATGAGGAACGAATGGGAGAAAACTGGAGTCAACGTCTGTGACCGAATTGTAAGAAACCGCCTAAAGGAAATTGGATTTACATACAGAAAAGCTAAACGAAAGCCATCATTAACACCTAAACAGAAAAAAACAAGGTTACAATGGGCTAAGGAAAAGCAATCGTGGACTGTGGATGACTGGATGAAAGTCATATTCAGTGATGAATCTTGAATCTGCATTGGGGAAGGTGATGATGCTGGAACTTTTGTTTGGTGCCGTTCCAATGAGATTTATAAAGATGACTGCCTGAAGAGAACATGTAAATTTCCACAGTCATTGATGATATGGGGCTGCATGTCAGGTAAAGGCACTGCGGAGATGGCTGTCATTACGTCATCAATAAATGCACAAGTTTACGTTGATATTTTGGACACTTTTCTTATTCCATCAATTGAAAGGATGTTTGGGGATGATGCATCTTGCCATAGAGCAAAAACTGAAAACATTCCTTGCAAAAAGACACATAGGGTCAATGTCATGGCCTGCAAATAGTCCGGATCTTAATCCAATTGAAAATCTTTGGCAGTTGAACAAAATGGTCCATGACAAGGCTCCAACCTGCAAAGCTGATCTGGCAACAGCAATCAGAGAAAGTTGGAGCCAGATTGATGAAGAGTACTGTTTGTCACTCATTAAGTCCATGCCTCAGAGACTGCAAGCTGTTATAAAAGCCAGAGGTGGTGCAACAAAATACTAGTGATGTGTTGGAGCGTTCTTTTGTTTTTCATGATTCCATAATTTTTTCCTCAGAATTGAGTGATTCCATATTTTTTTCCCTCTGCTTGGTCTAAAAACGTAACCGTTACTGACTGCCACAATTTTTTTTTCCTGATTTCTTATAGTGTTTCTTAAAGCCAGAAAGTTGCCATTTAAAATGACTTTAGTTTTGTGTCATGTCTGTGATCTGCTTCTTTTTTTTCTACAAAATTAAACAACTGAATGAACATCCTCCAAGGCCGGTGATTCCGTAATTTTTGCCAGGGATTGTACAAAAGGTAACAAAACACAAAGTACAAATAAAAACAAGCCTCCCCAAAAATTTAACTAAAACAAGTAAAAACAGTTAAAACAGCCTAAACAGATCGAGAATCTCATTCTGATTTAAAAGCCAGTACATAAAAGTGGGTTTTAAGATTAGTTTTAAAAACAAAGGGAAGAGGCCTGCCTGATATAGAAAATAATTATTATATTATTCTTATGTTATATTAATATATATTATTATAATAGTTTCACAGCTGTCAGTTCCATCATAAAAATGAAGGCTTGCCTTCTGGATCTAACAGCAGTAAAGTTCCGTCAAAAAATTTTTTTTGTCTCTGTCTTAGGTCTCAGATGTCTACCAACTTTCAAAAATTATTTTGTTGAATGGTTTAGGCTTGGGGCTTTAAAAAAGTTTGGAAATTTGAACAGTTTAATCTGTTTTACATATCTACCCCTAACTGTGTGCTTCATTAAAAAAAAAAAAAAAAAAAAACTTTTTACATGAGTGTGCAAGAAGAGAGGATTGAGGTAGGTTAAATTTTAATGCGAATATTGCTAAACAGCAACTCACATTTACCTGATACTGAATCGTCTGCAGCAGAAGGCGCTGCGACAGCCACCATGGAACTGGTTGAAAGTTCATCACTCATGTTGGATGGGTTGCTAGTCAGTCACTGGTTAATTTCCAGCTTAGACTCATTTACAGCCGGGCAGACTGGGACAATACAGATATTTCTCCTCTCTTTCCACTAGCTTGTCTCATTCTTTAGTTTAAGATTTTTCCAAGGTGCAAGATTAAGTGAATGCAGACAGGTAGCTCCAAGATGACCCACCTGGGATCAGATGATGTGTTACCCAATTCCATGCTGGTCCAGTTTCAATTAACATTTTCAAACTGTCCAATCGAATAGGGCCTTCAAGAAGTCCTGTGAAACTTCTCATGTCACTCAGAGCTACTGAGGATCAGACGTGCTCAAAGTATCTCTTTAGCAGGGCTGCAAGTAAATGATTTTCATAATTGAGAAAATAATCTGTCAATTGATTATTTGTTAGTTCCGGAAAATGGTGAAAAATGTTGATCAGTTTTTTTTTTCTAGAGGCCAAGATGATGCCTTCAAATGTCTTGTTTTGACCACAGCCCAATATTCAGTTTACTGTCAGTGAGGAGTAAAGAAAGTAGTCAAAACAGAAAATATTCACATTTAAGGGGCAGAAATTAAAGACTTATCATATTTAAAAACATCACTTAGAACAGTTAGCAAAATAGTTGTCAGTTAATTTAATAGATGGTAAATAATAGACTACCTTTGCAGCTCAACTCTTTGATGTCACCTTTGGGATAGTACCGTAATGTCCAAACTATAAACCGCATCTTTTTTCACACGCTTGGAGCACTGCAGCTTTTACAATAGGGGAGGTGATGGTCTAGTGGTTAAGTGTTGGGTTTGAGACTAGAGGATCCTCTGTTCAAATCCCAGCCTGACTGGTAAATCACTAAGGGCCCTTGGGCAAGGTCCTTAATCCCCTAGTTGCTCCCGGTGTATAGTGAGTACCTTGCATGGCAGCAGCCTGACATCGGGGTGAATGTGAGGCATTGATGAGTAAAGCGCTTTGAGCGTCTGATGCAGATGGATAAGCGCTATATAAATGCAGTCCATTTACCATTTACAATGATGAAGCTAATTTATGGATTTTTACAGGCTTTTTCATAAGTTGAAATCCATCAGTTGATTTCCTGAACAATATTTACTTGTAACACTTCAAGGGGAAAAACAGCATTTGCAGTCCGCATTTAATTAAAAGTTAAATCTTTCTGTCTAACATCTTTCTGTGTAAATATCTCATGTTACAACGTGGAGAGCTGCAGCTTATAGACAAGTGCGGCCTATTTATGTACAATTTCTTTTTTCTTTTTAAAATTGGTGGGTGCAGCTAATATTCAGGTGTGCTCTATAGTCTGGAAATTATGGGTATGCGTTTTACCCATAAACTGTTGGGACTCACATACAGTGTGATACCTTTGGTGCATATCTTTACATGTGTAAGCATCGTTTGTCGTTAGTTTCTTCAGTTGTTATCGGTAGATTTTTGCACGTTATGAACAAAATATGGATCAGGTAGATGAGTTGAGCTTATAAAGCATGTTCAGATATTTGATAACCTCACTTTCAAACTGCAAAGACATATGTCAGTAAATTTTTGGAAAGTGAACTGGACTTGGATGCCTGTCAAATTGCAAGCCTGTGCTAGTGAACTGATTTGTTCTACCCCCAGGATGCTTTTGCCTGCCTTTGTTGGTGAACACTTTAGTGTGTCCCAGGCTGCACCCCGCTTCTTGCCCAGTGACTGTTCCCATGGCCCTTAATTGGAATAAGTGTGTGTGTGTGTGTGTGTGTGTGTGTGTATATATTATATATATATATACACACACACACACACACAGTTGTATGCAAAGGTTTGGGCACCCCTGATAATTTTCACGGTTTTCCTTTATAAATCATTGGTTGTCTGGATCAGAAATCTCAGTTAAATATATCATATAGCAGACAAACACAGTGATATTTGAGAAGTGAAATTAAGTTTATAGGATTTACAGAAAGTGTGCAATAATTATTTAAACAAAATTGGGCAGGTGCATAAATTTGGGTACCCTTGTCATTTTATTGATATGAATACATGTAGCACTAATTATTGGTTTGGTAAGCTCATTGACCCTTGACCTCCTTACGCAAGTGAATCCAATCACGAGAAAAGGTATTTAAGGTGGCCATTTACAAATGTTTCCCCTCTTTGCATCTCTTCTAATGAGTGGCAACATGGAAGCCTCTAAACAACTCTCAAATGACATGAAAACAGAGATTGTTCAACATCATGGTTTAGGGGAAAGATACAAAAAGCTATCTCAGAGATTTCAGCTCTGTTTCCACTGTGAGGAACATAGTGAGGAAATGGTTAACCACAGGCACAGTACTAGTTAAGGCCCGAAGTGGCAGGCCAAGAAAAATCTCAGATAAGCTGAAACGAAGGATGGTGAGAACAGTCATAGTCAACCCACAGACCTACAACATGATCTTGCTGCAAATAGTATCTCTGTGCATTGTTCGACTATACAGCACACTTTGCACAAAGAGATGTTGTAATGCAGAGGAAGCCTTTGCTGCGTACACGCCACAGTCGGTTGAGGTACAGTGAGACATATAAGTATTTGATCCACTGTCAGTTTTGTAAGTTTTCCCACCTACAAAGAATGGAGAGGTCTGCAATTTATATCGTAGTAGGTACACTTCAACTGTGAGAGACAGAATATATAAAAAAAAAAATAATCAGAAAATAACTTTGTATGATTTTTAAATAATTAATTTGCATTTTATTGCATGAAATAAGTATTTGATACAATAGAAAAACAGACCTTAATATTTAATACAGAAACCTTTGTTTGCAGTTTCATACGTCAGACGTTTCCTGTCTAGTTCTTGACCAAGTTTGCACACTGCAGCAGGGATTTTGGTCCACTCCTCCATACAGATCTTCTCCAGATCTTTCAGGTTTTGACTTCCAGCTCCCTCCAAAGATTTTCTATTGAGTTCAGGTCTGGAGACTGGCCAGGCCACTCCAGGACCTTGAAATGCTTCTTATGGAGCTATTCCTTAGTTGCCCTGGCTGTGTGTTTGGGGTCATTGTCATGCTGAAGACCCAGCCACTACCCATCTTCAATGGTCTTACCGAGAGAAAGAGGTTGTTTGCCAAAATCTGATGATACATGACTCCATCCATCCTCCTTTGAATACGGTGCAGTTGTCCTGTCCCCTTTGCAGAAAGCAACCCCCAAAAATGATGTTTCTACCCCCATGCTTCACAGTTGGGACGGTGTTCTTTGGGTTGTTCTCATCCTTTTTTCCTCCAAACACAGCAAGTGGAATTGATACCAAAAAGCTCTATTTTTGTCTCATCTGACCACATGACCTTCTCCCATGCCTCCTCTGGATCATCCAGATGGTCACTGGTGAACTTCAAACGGGCCTGGACATGTGCTGGCTTGAGCAGGGGGACCTTGCTGCCCTGCAGGATTTTAAACCATGACAGCATCATGTGTTACTAATGTAATCTTTGTGACTGTGGTCCAAGCTCTCTTCAGGTCACTGACCAGGTCCTCCTGTGTAGTTCTGGGCTTTCTCAGAATCATTCTTACCCCACAAGACCAGATCTTACATGGAGCCACAGACCAAGGAAGATTGACAGTCATCATGTGTTTCTTCTATTTTCTAATAATTGCGCCAACAGTTGTTGTCTTCTCACCAAGCTGCTTGCCTATTGTCCTGTAGACCATCCCAGCCTTGTACAGGTCTAAAATTTTGTCCCTGGTGTCCTTAGACAGCTCTTTGGTCTTTGTCATAGTGGATAGGTTGGATAGTGATTGATTGAGTGTGTGAATAGGTGTGTTTTATACACGTAATGGTTCAAACAGGTGCCATTAATACAGGTAAAGAGTGCAGAATAGGAGGACTTCTTAAAGAAAAGTTAACAGGTCCGTGAGAGCCAGAATTCTTGCTGGTTGGTAGGTGATCAAATACTTGTTTCATGCAATAAAATGAAAATTAATTATTTTAAAATCATACAATATGATTTTTCTGACTTTTTTTTAGATTCTGTTTCTCACAGTTGAAGTGTACCTATGATAAAAATTACAGACCTCTCAATTCTTTGTAGGTGGGAAAACTTGCAAAATTGACAGCGGATCAAATACTTATTTGCTTCAGTGTATGCTAAAGCATATTTGGACAAGTCAGCTTCATTTTGGAATAAGGTGCTGTGGACTGATGAAACTAAAATAGAGTTTGGACATAACAAGGGGCGGTATGCATGGCTGAAAAAGAACATAGCATTCCAAGAAAAACACTTGCTACCTACAGTAAAATTTGGAGGTGGTTCAATCATGCTGTGTGGCTGTGTGGCCAGTGCAGGTACTGGGAATCTTGTTAAAGTTGAGGGTCACAGTAACATGGATTCCAGTCAATATCGGCAGATTCTTGAGAACAATGTTCATCAGTGACAAAGTTGAAGTTGCGCCCGGGCTGGATCTTTCAACAAGACAACGTGCCTAAACACTGCTCAAAATCTACTAAGGCATTCATGCAGAGGAACAGCATTCTGGAATGGCCGTCTCAGTCTCCAGACCTGAATATTATTGAAAGTCTGTGGTGTGATTTTAAGCGGGCTGTCCGTGCTCAGAAACCAACAAACCTGAGATGTTTTTTAAAGACGAATGGTCCAAAATATCTTCAAACAGAATCCAGACTCTCATTGAAAGCTATAGGAAGCGTTTTAGAGACTGTTATTTCTGCAAAAGGAGGATCTACTAATATTTATGTATTCTTTATATTGGGGTGCCCAAATTTATGCACCTGCCTAATTTTGTTTAAAGGATTATTGCACATTTTCTGTAAATCCTATAAACTTCATTTCACTTCTCAAATATCACTGTGTTTGTCTGCGATATGATATATTTAACTGAAATTGCTGATCCAAACAAACAATGATTTATAAAGGAAAATCATGGAAATCATCAGGGGGGCACAAACTGTTACATACAACTGTATATGTATGTTTAAATTTTGTGTATTTCCTCTTAGCAAATCCTGGCTTCACCTCTGTTGTAATTTTTATCTGAGGTCATGGAGCAGTCAATATCTGCTCTCTTGTAATTGGTGTCCAGTGACTCACTCGGACTACTTTATCAGTCAGGATTGTTACCTTTGCTCATCAGGTTTATTGTCTTTGGGGTTTCATCTTTAGCCTCTTGCAGTAAGATGCTTTTTTTTGTTCTATTGCCTAGTATTTGTTGGTCAACCAGTGGGTGCAAATGAGTGCTGTCCATGAGGGTTTTTGGGTAGACTGGCAATACCACTCCTGTGCTTTACTTGGGAATGAAGCTCTTGCTTTCATTGTTGATTAGTTATTTAGTCTATAAAAGGCAGAAAGCATAGACAGTGTAATTTAGTTTTCCTCAACCAAATATTTTTTTTAAAACAACTTGCTTAGTCTGAACAACAAAGAAAATTAACTTCATCCAATACAGTGTTCCCTTGTTTATTGCGGGAGTTATGTTTTAAAAATAGCCCGCGATATGCAAAATCCGTGAAGTAGTCAGCGTTATTTTTTACAATTATTATAGATGTTTTAAAGCTGTAAAACCCCTCACTACACACTTTATACACTTCTCAATCAGGCATGAACATTTTCTCACTTTTCTCTCGTGTGTAAACACTCTCAAAGTTCAAACCTGAGTAGAAAAATAAGACCAACCTGTTTTCAGGCCCAAACATTTGTTTGAGAAATAATAGAACATTTTCCTATAAATAATTATGATGGCTTTTAGAACTAACAAATTTAATTTTAGGGTGATTCTTTAACTATGGGCACTATTGGCCTTGTAAATGTAATTTCCACCACACCATTGCCTTACAATATAACGTGCCTTGGGGCAACTGTTTGTTGTGATTTGGCGCTATATACATGTGCTCTGATGTCACTGTTTTATCTCCATAGAAACTCCCCAAACAATCTTTCATACAAACTGTTTAGGGACATTACAGTGTTGTGGTGGAAATTACGGCAATAGTGTGGGACAACTACATTTTGTTTTAAAAAATCACAACAGTTGTATGACATTGAATACCCCAATTATGTTTTGATTATTTTATTCAGAGATATTTTAAAACATTAGAAAAAACGTTTCTTTACCATTCCTTTTTATCATTGAAGATCAAAAGTCTGGGTGTGGGACAAGCACAAAACGGCAATATTTGCATATAATGATGCTGAGAAAAGGTGAAAAAGTCATCATAGACTACTAGAACAAATTTCTCAAAACACTTTCATTGTAAAGATAACTATAAAAGTGTGAAATTTCCCCTTTTTTCTGTTTTTCATACAATATGATCAGAGGACATAAGTGCCCGTAGTCTAAGAATCACCCTTTAGCGATCAACGTACGAGGTTGGACACATAAGAAATTATTAATAGTGACTGACCAGTATTTCACAGTTCCTCTGATCGCGCCTCTTCGTCCTGGCGCCGCTGCGCTGTCACGTCTTTTTCCACTGACTCACACCTCTCTGCAGGTGTCTTTTTCCGAGTGTAGAACACAGTTATGGGTAGTTGTTGGCGCTCTTTTTTTCTTCTGGGCGAGAAGACTCTTATAAACAGACACGCAGAACACAATGCGCGTACTCTCCCTTCACAGTGTCGAGACTGGCTGCTTGATGAGGCCGCGGAACACAATGCAATGTAAAAAAAAAAAGAAAAGCATGCAAAATTGGACAAAAAAAAATCCGCGAAACAGCGAGGCCGCGAAAGGTGAACCGCGTTATAGTGAGGGACCGCTGTACAGGCCCTGAGGACCACTGGGTCAGTGCTTATTCCTGGATATTGTAACGTTTGGCAGATGAGTCTATGATACGTGCAGGGTACTAGTCCATCACTGGTTACTTCCCCAGCTAAGACCAGTGCGTGTTTACAGCTGGTTCGACTTAGACAATGCAGATCAAATGTCTTGTCCATGAACAGAGACAGTTTGCATTAAATACACACCGGAACTTGAACTGGGGTTCATATGTTGGTAGTTCAACTTATTTTGATGCTTTCTGGACTAATTGGAGGGAACTGGGTCCGTTTTGTTTTATTTCGCTCAAAGTTAAATACTTGGGGTTTGGACTGTTGGTTGGACAAAACTAATAATTGGAAGATTTCACCTTTGGCTTTGGAAAACTACAATTGGAACTTTTTTCTGATTTTTCAGACAAGCGCAGAGTTGCTGTCTTAATGGTCAATGAAAGCGGGCTTGTTGGATTCCACATCAAACAGGGAATCTACTAAGGTGCTTGTGATGAAGGAATAGAATCCACAAGTTGCCCAAAGTGTGCATTTAATTTATTTATATTTTAAAGTTGCAGCCCTTAATCATCAGGCAAAGGCATAGATGCTGGCTGTGTTCGGGTTGCGTTACACTATCTGTGCTGTCTTTGCTGCTGTCTCAGGCCTTTGCTCAGTTCGATGCAGAGGGGGATGGGGTTCTGGATGTTGAGAGTATGCTGATTGCTCTGAAGAACTCCAATGGAGCTAATTTACAAGGCGAGCTGAGTCATGTGATAAGACAGCTCCAGGCGTGTTCTCTAACTCCAGGTAAAACTGATGCCTCCACCGACCACACCAACCAGTTTAGTTTTAAATAATAGCCCGGACAGTGTCACTAGTTGGTAGAAGGACAAACTGTGGTATAACTGAGTTTGTTGTTTTCCCACTTTTTTTCTTTTCTACACAGGTTTTGTTGACATATTCTCCAAGACCAAAGACCGTTTAGGGGCGCATGCCTCTAAGATCCTCAAATTTTTACTTAGGAATCGTATTCCCAGCAGTGCCATCCCATTCCCTATTTTAGAGGGCTACAACAGTATCTGCACCATGAGGTCTACTGTGGTCCAGGACTTCTTGGAGTTCCTTCTGCAGAAGGAGAAAGGTGACTGAGCAGTGGGGCTGAATAAAATGGCCAATAATGGTGAAATTCCTGACTCTTGAATAATTGTACTTGCTGCTTTCAGATTTGGACATCCAGTATAGATCTGATCTGAACCGTGACCCAGAGGTGGACAAAGTCAGAGTGGTCACACAGTGTTACAGCACCATAGAAGCTTCATCGAATGCTGCTGACGTATACAAGATGACTAATGGTGAAACCTCATCTTTCTGGCAGTCAGACGGCAGCGCGCGCACACACTGGATAAGGCAAGAATATCAACTCTGCAGCATGTGACTCCACACTCTGCTGCTAAATGCTGTTATACCTGCTCTTTGACTTATGGGGTAGTTTGCTCCACATACAGCCAGATCCAAAACTATTTGGACAGTGACACTTTTTTTGTTGTTGTTGTTGTTGTTCTCTGTACACCACCGCACTGGAGTTGAAATGAAAAAGTCAAAATGTGTTTATAGTGTAGATTTAGCTTTAATTGTAGGGGTTCATCAAAAACATCATTAACCTTTTGAGTATTACATTTTTATATTTAGTCCCTTTGTTTTCAGAGGTTATAAATAAGTGTACATTTTCAAAAATACAGTTGTATGCAAAAATTCGGGCACCCCTGATAATTTTCATGATTTTCCTTTATAAATCATTGGTTGTCTGGATCAGAAATTTAAGTTAAATATATCATATTTCAGATGAACACACTGATATTTGGGAAATTAAATTAAGTTTCTAGTATGTACAGAAAGTGTGCAATAATTATTTAAACAAAAGTGGGCACGTGCATACATTTGGGCACCTTTGTCATTTTATTGAATACATTTAGCAGTAATTATTGGAACACAAAATTGGTTTGGTAAGCTCATTGATCCTTGACCTCCTTACACAGGTGAATCCAATCATGAGAGGGTATTTAAGGTGGCCATTTGCAAATGTTTCTCCTCTTTGCATCTCTTCTAATGAGTGGCAACATGGGAGCCTCTAAACAACTCTCAAATGACCTGAAAACAAAGATTGTTCAACTTCATGGTTTAGGGGAAGGATACAAAAAGCTATCTCAGAGATTTCAGCTCTCAGTTTCCACTGTGAGGAACTTAGTGAGGAAATGGTTGACCACAAGCACAGTACTAGTTAAGGCCCAAAGTGGCAGGCAAAGAAAAATCTCAAATAAGCTGAAGCGAAGGATGGTGAGAACAGTCATAGTCTATCCACAGACCTGCTCCAAAGACCTACAACATGATCTTGCTGCAGATAGTGTCTCTGTGCATCTTTCCACTATACAGCGCCCTTTGCACAAAGAGATGCTGTATGATGCTGAAATGCAGGGGAAACCTTTTCTGTGTACACACCTCAAACAGAGTCACTTGAGGTATGCTAAAGCACATTTGAACAAGCCAGCTTCATTTTGGAATAAGGTGCTGTGGACTGATGAAACTAAAACTGAGTTATTTGAACATAACAAGGGGCGGTATGCATGGCTGAAAAAGAACACAGCATTCCAAGAAAAACATTTGCTACCTGCAGTAAAGTTTGGAGATGGTTCCATCATGCTTTGGGGCTGTGTGGCCAGTGCAGCTACTGGAAATCTTGTTAAAGTTGAGGGTCACATGGATTCCACTCAATATCAGCAGAATCTTGAGAACAATGTTCATGAACCAGTGACAGAGTTGAAGTTGCACCAGGGCTGGATCTTTCAACAAGACAATGACTCGAAACACTGCTCAAAATCTACTAAGGCATTCATGCAGAGGAACAAGTACAACGTTCTGGAATGGCCATCTCAGTCCCCAGACCTGAATATTGAAAATCTGTGGTGTGATTTTAAGCGGGCTGTTCATGCTCGGAAACCAACAAACCTGAGATGTTTCGTAAAGAAGAATGGTCCAAAATACCTTCAACCAGAGTCCAGACTCTCACTGGAAGCTATAGGAAGTGTTTAGAGGCTGTTATTTCTGCAAAAGGCGGCTCTACTAAATATTGATGTTTTTTTTTCTGTTGGGGTGCCCAAATTTATGTACCTGCCTAATTTTGTTTAAAGAATTATTGCACACTTTCTCTAAATCCTATAAACTTCATTTCACTTCTCAAATGTCACTGTGTTTGTCTGCTATATGATATATTTAACTGAAATTGATGATCTGAACAACCAATGATTTATAAAGGAAAATCATGGAAATCAACAGGGGTGCCCAAACTTTTACATACTACTGTACATATGGTATGGTAAGGGCATCCCACAGCCTTGTCCGCGCTGGCTGTAGGGGCAGTATATGTTCAAGTCTTTGATTTCTGGAGCGTGACATATGAGGGTGGTGCCATCCCTGCTCTGTTCACGACCATCAGCTTCAACTCTAGAAAGAGTCAGCTCCCTGTGAGAGTTTTCAAGTCATTAGTCCGAGTGAGAGTCAAACCAATGACCTTCTGAGCCATAGTCAAATTCTTTAATTGTTCAGAAGGTTCACAAAACCTGAGTGACCATGCAAGAAAGAGACTAGTGAGGGAAGCCACTAATACACCCATGACAACCCTGTGGCTGTTATCAGGACTGTGTTGTGTAACGTTTTTCTGTTGCATCTCTAAAAAGCTATAGATTAAAATTATGTGAAATTTCATCTACAGTTTTGTCAAGTGGTAAACAGGAGACTTGAGCCTAGAAACAATGTGTTTCTGTGTATTTAAATCCTTCTTTGTTCCCCTCTGCTATGTAGCTATATCTGTTGATATAACAGACAAAAGTTAAACTATCCCCACTTTGACCAAGGCTATCCTTCAGAGTTGTCTTGAGTAAATTGGTGGCTTTCCTCATGAGTCTCTTTCTTGCATGGTAACTCAGTTTTTGAGATACCACGCCAGAGAGAGTTACCACGCAGAATGGTGCTCTTTGTATTTCTGAATGGCCAACATGAATGAAGTCCAAGAGATAGTCAGTGACTCGGAAATGTTCATATATCCATCTCCTGACTAGTCTGCGGAAAAACAGCTGTAAAAGTGATGTGTATTGACAATAATCCTTATATTTTTACACTCAACAAGAATATAAACACAACACTTTTGGTTTTGCTCCCATTTTGTATGAGATGAACTCAAAGATCTAAAACTTTTTCCACATACACAATATCACCATTTCCCTCAAATATTGTTCACAAACCAGTCTAAATCTGTGATAGTGAGCACTTCTCCTTTGCTGAGATAATCCATCCCACCTCACAGGTGTGCCATATCAAGATGCTGATTAGACACCATGATTAGTGCACAGGTGTGCCTTAGACTGCCCACAATAAAAGGCCGCTCTGAAAGGTGCAGTTTTATCACACAGCACAGTGCCACAGATGTCGCAAGATTTGAGGGAGCGTGCAATTGGCATGCTGACAGCAGGAATGTCAACAAGAGCTGTTGCTCGTGTATTGAATGTTCATTTCTCTACCATAAGCCGTCTCCAAAGGCGTTTCAGAGAATTTGGCAGTACATCCAACCAGCCTCACAACCGCAGACCACGTGTAACTACACCAGCCCAGGACCTCCACATCCAGCATGTTCACCTCCAAGATCGTCTGAGACCAGCCACTTGGACAGCTGCTGAAACAATCGGTTTGCATAACCAAAGAATTTCTGCACAAACTGTCAGAAACCGTCTCAGGGAAGCTCATCTGCATGCTCGTCATCCTCATCGGGGTCTCGACATGACTCCAGTTCGTCGTCGTAACTGACTTGAGTGGGCAAATGCTCACATTCGCTGGCGTTTGGCACGTTGGAGAGGTGTTCTCTTCACGGATGAATCCCGGTTCACACTGTCCAGGGCAGATGGCAGACAGCGTGTGTGGCGTCGTGTGGGTGAGCGGTTTTCTGATGTCAGTGTTGTGGATCGAGTGGCCCATGGTGGCGGTGGGGTTATGGTATGGGCAGGCGTCTGTTATGGACGAAGAACACAGGTGCATTTTATTGATGGCATTTTGAATGCACAGAGATACCGTGACGAGATCCTGAGGCCCATTGTTGTGCCATACATCCAAGAACATCACCTCATGTTGCAGCAGGATAATACACGGCCCCATGTTGCAAGGATCTGTACACAATTCTTGGAAGCTGAAAATGTCCCAGTTCTTGCATGCCGGCATACTCACCGGACATGTCACCCATTGAGCATGTTTGGGATGCTCTGGACCGGCGTATATGACAGCGTGTACCAGTTCCTGCCAATATCCAGCAACTTCACACAGCCATTGAAGAGGAGTGGACCAACATTCCACAGGCCACAATTGACAACATGATCAACTCTATGCAAAGGAGTTGTGTTGCACTGCATGAGGCAAATGGTCACACCAGATACTGACTGGTATCCCCCCCCCCAATAAAACAAAACTGCACCTTTCAGAGTGGCCTTTTATTGTGGGGAGTCTAAGGCACACCTGTGCACTAATCAGCATCTTGATATGGCACACCTGTGAAGTGGGATGGATTATCTCAGCAAAGGAGAAGTGCTCACTATCACAGATTTAGACTGGTTTGTGAACAATATTTGAGGGAAATGGTGATATTGTGTATGTGGAAAAAGTTTTAGATCTTTGAGTTCATCTCATACAAAATGGGAGCAAAACCAAAAGTGTTGCGTTTATATTTTTGTTGAGTGTAGTTAGTTTGTCCAGTTACCTATGGACTCTGAAAATGGAGGGAGCCTATATACAAATGTCTGTGCTTAATGCAATATTTTTTTAAACCCTTTAAATTAAAGCTGAAAGTTGAGGCAACAAGAGCATCTGTGTTTGTTACATGTCATCTCCTTTGTGGTGGTGTACAGAAGCAAAATAATCACTGACTGAATACTTACAGACTTTAGAGTACAACCAGTTTTTAAGTGGAAATTTGTCACTTCTCTGTCGACAGGTTAAAAATGAAACCAGATGTGGTTCTGCGACGCCTGGCCATTGCTGTTGCTTCCAATGACCACAGCTATATGCCTCAGCTGGTTTCAGTTGCTGTGGGGAAAAACCGTAGTTCCCTGCAGGAGATCAAAGACATCCGCATCCCCGGCAATGTCACAGGCTATGTAGCGCTCTTGGAGAACGCCAACATTACACACCCCTGTGAGTCACTACCTGTCTGTGTTTACATGAGTCAGAACAGTCTGAAATACTTCACTTTTGGATCAGTCTTTAGAATCCAGGGGCTGATTATTTTTGTGCTCATTGATACTTTCAGTATTGTAATTTTATTTTCATAATACGTAAATCCATTTTTTTAATCCACAATTGATATAACTCAAATTCAGTTGCATGTTGTAGATTGAATTTAATGTAGTACTGCTTTTAATCAGCAGAGGGCACAATGTAGTAGTTGTACATTAGATTTGAGTATTATGCAGTTTTTCATCTCTGGTTTCAAGCAATTACTAATCGTGGAAGACAGTGAGAGATTATGCATCGGTTGAAATTGACCACTGATATCTCCTTTAAGGAGTGTCATCTTGAGAGTGCGACAGTGAAGGGTAGGGTGAGTGTTTACTTTTCCATGTGCAATGATTGAGATGTACTGGGGCAGTCAGCTAAATGTGGACTGAGCCAGTGAGTTGTTATAGCTTGGTATCCAGTTTTCACACTGACCTCTGGAAAAGTTAGTCAAAGATATGGAGAAGAGTTTGGCTGCCTGATGCACTGTGGCAGACATTTTATGCAGCCAAATTCGGGATTGTGAAAGATACACTAACGGGCAGTGCTGAGCCTTCAAAACTCGGGTTTTACAACTTTCATCTTACATACGCAATACGTATTAAATTTAATATTGCATACATATTAAAGGTCTTATCTGTGAGTCAGCAGGCCAAAGTTTCTCACTGTAGTTAGTTGTGTTGCCAAACAGTAGAGAAGAAAATTCTCACAGGTTTAGTGTCTGCTCAGGGATCAGTGTGGATGATGTTCAGTGAGAATTAACTGATCAAGAAGCTGAATAATCCCATTGTGATGGACAGATGAAGCCTCATGAAGCTTTCTTTTTTCCGAAGTGAGTTTAAGGAACTTTGAACACTGTGCCATGAGTTTCAAAACACTGAAATGACTCAACTCATCTGAGTTATGATTTTTAGTCACATAACACTGACTACTTGATACAGGGTCTTTAATCTCATGGCTTCATTTTGCAAACAACTTTGAAGTGTGGCCAAAAAAAGCACATCTTATTTGAGATTAAATAATTATTTTTATTGGTTCAATCAATCAATCAAGTTTTATTTCTAAAGCGCTTTACAACAACCAAAGTTGATCAAAGTGCTGCACACAGTTAAAAACAACCATAAGATAACACATATACATCTAAAATATATTAAAGTTGTTGATTTCCAGGGAGTCACAGCTCTGTCAAAAGCCAATCGAAACAAATGCGTTTTCAGCCTGGCTTTGAACAGGGGCAGGGATGAGATGGAGCGTAACTCCAGAGGAAGAGAGTTCCAGAGTCTAGGACCTGCCAAGGCACAATCGCCCCACTGTCTGTACCTTGACCTTGGAACCACCAGCAGGTGTTGGTCTGAAGAGCGCAAGGCTCTGCTGGGCTGGTGAGGGATCAAAATGTCACTGAGGTAAGGCGGCGTGAGGCCGTGGATTGAACTAAAGATGAACAAGAGTTTAAATTGTATTTGGAACTGAACTGGGAGCCAATGGAAGGAGTACAGAACTGGTGTGATATGGTCGTATTTGCGAGTGCTGGCGAGGAGGCAAGCAGCCGCATTCTGCACCAGTTGCAGACGGTAAAGAGAGGCTTGACTAAGTCCAGTGTATAGAGCATTACAATAGTCCAAACGTGAACTGACAAAAGCATGGATGGTTTTCTCAAAATTTCTGCGGTTTAGTCAAGGTTTGACCTTAGCTAACTGTCTGAGTTGGAAAAAGCTTGCTCTAACCACGGAGTCAATTTGTTTATTAAATTTTAAATCTGAGTCAAAAATCACACCCAGATTCTTGACAGTGTGGTTGGGCTGAGACCCAAAATAAGTGATGTTTTTAACTGAATTTACATGGCTGGAAGATCCAAAGAGGATGAATTCAGTTTTTGACTCGTTCAGACAGAGAAAGTTTTGTGATAGCCAGCACTTTATGTCAGTGAAACAAGAATTAATGGACTGTGTGTCTGAAAAAGAAGTCACAGGCAGATAGATTTGTAAGTCATCCGTGTACATATGAAAGGACACATCATGTTGGGCAATAACAGAACCTAATGGCACAATGTACAACGAAAAAAGGGTAGGGCCAAGAATTGAACCCTGTGGCACACCGGAGGTCAGAGGAGCTGGTGAAGAGGAGAGGTCATTAATCATAACAATAAAAGACCTATTTGAAAGATGTGACCTGAACCACTCCAGTACAGGTCCCTGGAGACCCACCTGCTGGGCCAGGCGGGTCAGCAGGACGGAATGGTTCACTGTATCAAATGCTGCAGTGAGATCCAGCATAACCAATAGTGCGGTGTCTTGGAGTACTAATTCATAGCACTGCTTTTTTGGACTTTTTTGTTTTTTTTCTTGTGCTTGAAGTTCATTGGCTGCAAGTGTCATGTTATTTTTAGAAGTCATATTAATTATCAGTGCCTCAATTAATCAACCTTTTTATCTTTCTCAGAAGTGAAAGCAGTTGACAAACTGGTGTTTTTGCATGACGTATTTCAGTATGATCCTAATCCATCTCTTTTCAACAAATCCCAGATATCCAGATCAACATCAAGCGGTGCCTGAGTGATGGCTGTGACACTCGCGTTCATGGTTTGAAGACGCTCGGCTACCAGATTACAAAAAGTAAAGAATTGTCTGTTTCGGATGCCTCAGCCATCTGGTACCTGTCGCTCCTCACCTCCTTGGTCACTGCCTCCATGGAGACGAACCCGGCGCTGGCCCAGACGGTTCTTCATAGCACACAGTACAGTTTGGTTCTCATGGGCTATATGAAAGGATCACATAAAAATTAATTAAATTAAAATGTTTCTGCATGTGAATCACAAAAATAAAATGGGCATACTATGATGATACATGTAAACATTATAGCAGGGGTAGGCAACCTGTTCCAGAAAGAGCCATGAGGGTGCAGGTTTTCTTTGCAGCCACTGACTCCACCAGGTGATTTTACTGATTAATATCACTTTGAGCAGATGGAATCAGTTAATCAGTGAAATCACCTGGTGGAGTCAGTGGCTGCAAAGAAAACCTGCACCCTCATGGCTCTTTCTGGAACAGGTTGCCTACCCCTGCATTATAGTCTATAAGATTTTACTTCATTGCGTGCAGGATATAGTCAGTGCTTGGTTCTGATGTGTGTGTGTATATATACAAGCCCTGTAAAAATTATGGAATCACCGGCCTCGGATGTTCATTCAGTTGTTTAATTTTGTAGAAAAAAAGCAGATCACAGACATGACACAAAACTAAAGTCATTTCAAATGGCAACTTTCTGGCTTTAAGAAACACTATAAGAAATCAAGAAAAAAAAATTGTGGCAGTCAGTAACGGTTACTTTTTTTAGACCAAGCAGAGGGAAAAAAAAATATGGACTCACTCAATTCTGAGGAATAAATTATGGAATCACCCTGTAAATGTTCATCCCCAAAACTAATACCTGCATCAAATCAGATCTGCTCGTTAGTCTGCATCTAAAAAGGAGTGATCACACCTTGGAGAGCTGTTGCACCAAGTGGACTGACATGAATCATGGCTCCAACATGAGAGATGTCAATTGAAACAAAGGAGAGGATTATCAAACTCTTAAATGAGGGTAAATCATCACGCAATGTTGCAAAAGATGTTGGTTGTTCACAGTCAGCTGTGTCTAAACTCTGGACCAAATACAAACAACATGGGAAGGTTGTTAAAGGCAAACATACTGGTAGACCAAGAAAGACATCAAAGCGTCAAGACAGAAAACTTAAAGCAATATGTCTCAAAAAACGAATGGGAGGAAACTGGAGTCAACGTCTGTGACCGAACTGTAAGAAACCACCTAAAGGAAATGGGATTTACATACAGAAAAGCTAAACGAAAGCCATCATTAACACCTAAACAGATAAAAACAAGGTTACAATGGGCTAAGGAAATGCAATCGTGGTCTGTGGATGACTGGATGAAAGTCCTATTCAGTGATGAATCTCAAATCTGCATTGGGCAAGGTGATGATACTGGAACCTTTGTTTGGTGCTGTTCCAATGAGATTTATAAAGATGACTGCCTGAAGAGAACATGTAAATTTCCACAGTCATTGATGATATGGGGCTGCATGTCAGGTAAAGGCACTGGGGAGATGGCTGTCATTACATCATCAATAAATGCACAAGTTCACGTTGATATTTTGGACACTTTTCTTATCCCATCAATTGAAAGCATGTTTGGGGATGATATCATTTTTCAAGATGATAATGCATCTTCCCATAGAGCAAAAACTGTGAAAACATTCCTTACAAAAAGACACATAGGGTCAATGTCATGGCCTGCAGATAGTCTGGATCTTAATCCAATTGAAAATCTTTGGGGGAAGTTGAAGAAAATGGTCCATGACAAGGCTCCAACCTGCAAAGCTGATCTGGCAACAGCAATCAGAGAAGTTGGAGCCAGATTGATGAAGAGTACTGTTTGTCACTCATTAAGTGCATGCCTCAGAGACTGCAAGCTGTTAGAAAAGCCAGAGGTGGTGCAACAAAATACTAGTGATGTGTTGGAGCGTTCTTTTGTTTTTCATGATTCCATAATTTTTTCCTAAGAATTGAGTGATTTCATATTTTTTTCCCTCTGCTTGGTCTAAAAAAGTAACCGTTACTGACTGCCGCAATTATTTTTCCTGATTTCTTATAGTGTTTCTTAAAGCCATTTGAAATAAATGGATATGATTCCTTCTTTATGTTCTCTAATGCCATATACCAACACAGTGCAGAGTAGCTACCTAAACTCTGTAAGTGAGATAGAGTATCTCGTCAATAGTTTTACATCCTCATTGAAGACAACTTTGGATGCTGTAGCTCCTCTAAAAAA
Source organism: Thalassophryne amazonica (assembly GCF_902500255.1). NCBI lineage: Eukaryota > Metazoa > Chordata > Actinopteri > Batrachoidiformes > Batrachoididae > Thalassophryne > Thalassophryne amazonica. The sequence continues at coordinate 112,987,061 of NC_047111.1, read as the reverse complement.
GAGAGCTTTAAATCAGAAGTGCCTGACTCTGTGGTATAACTCACAAACTCGTAGCTTAAAGCAGATAACCCGTAAGTTGGAGAGGAAATGGCGTCTCACTAATTTAGAAGATCTTCACTTAGCCTGGAAAAAGAGTCTGTTGCTCTATAAAAAAGCCCTCCGTAAAGCTAGGACATCTTTCTACTCATCACTAATTGAAGAAAATAAGAACAACCCCAGGTTTCTTTTCAGCACTGTAGCCAGGCTGACAAGAGTCAGAGCTCTATTGAGCTGAGTATTCCATTAACTTTAACTAGTAATGACTTCATGACTTTCTTTGCTAACAAAATTTTAACTATTAGAGAAAAAATGACTCATAACCATCCCAAAGACGTATCGTTATCTTTGGCTGCTTTCAGTGATGCCGGTATTTGGTTAGACTCTTTCTCTCCGATTGTTCTGTCTGAGTTATTTTCATTAGTTACTTCATCCAAACCATCAACATGTTTATTAGACCCCATTCCTACCAGGCTGCTCAAGGAAGCCCTACCATTATTTAATGCTTCGATCTTAAATATGATCAATCTATCTTTGTTAGTTGGCTATGTACCACAGGCTTTTAAGGTGGCAGTAATTAAACCATTACTTAAAAAGCCATCACTTGACCCAGCTATCTTAGCTAATTATAGGCCAATCTCCAACCTTCCTTTTCTCTCAAAAATTCTTGAAAGGGTAGTTGTAAAACAGATAACTGATCATCTGCAGAGGAATGGTCTATTTGAAGAGTTTCAGTCAGGTTTTAGAATTCATCATAGTACAGAAACAGCATTAGTGAAGGTTACAAATGATCTTCTTATGGCCTCGGACAGTGGACTCATCTCTGTGCTTGTTCTGTTAGACCTCAGTGCTGCTTTTGATACTGTTGACCATAAAATTTTATTACAGAGATTAGAGCATGCCATAGGTATTAAAGGCACTGCGCTGCGGTGGTTTGAATCATATTTGTCTAATAGATTACAATTTGTTCATGTAAATGGGGAATCTTCTTCACAGACTAAAGTTAATTATGGAGTTCCACAAGGTTCTGTGCTAGGACCAATTTTATTCACTTTATACATGCTTCCCTTAGGCAGTATTATTAGACGGTATTGCTTAAATTTTCATTGTTAAGCAGATGATACCCAGCTTTATCTATCCATGAAGCCAGAGGACACACACCAATTAGCTAAACTGCAGGATTGTCTTACAGACATAAAGACATGGATGACCTCTAATTTCCTGCTTTTAAACTCAGATAAAACTGAAGTTATTGTACTTGGCCCCACAAATCTTAGAAACATGGTGTCTAACCAGATCCTTACTCTGGATGGCATTACCCTGACCTCTAGTAATACTGTGAGAAATCTTGGAGTCATTTTTGATCAGGATATGTCATTCAAAGCACATATTAAACAAATATGTAGGACTGCTTTTTTGCATTTACGCAATATCTCTAAAATCAGAAAGGTCTTGTCTCAGAGTGATGCTGAAAAACTAATTCATGCATTTATTTCCTCTAGGCTGGACTATTGTAATTCATTATTATCAGGTTGTCCTAAAAGTTCCCTAAAAAGCCTTCACTTAATTCAAAATGCTGCAGCTAGAGTACTGACGGGGACTAGAAGGAGAGAGCATATCTCACCCATATTGGCCTCTCTTCATTGGCTTCCTGTTAATTCTAGAATAGAATTTAAAATTCTTCTTCTTACTTATAAGGTTTTGAATAATCAGGTCCCATCTTATCTTAGGGACCTCGTAGTACCATATCACCCCAATAGAGCGCTTCGCTCTCAGACTGCAGGCTTACTTGTAGTTCCTAGGGTTTGTAAGAGTAGAATGGGAGGCAGAGCCTTCAGCTTTCAGGCTCCTCTCCTGTGGAACCAGCTCCCAATTCAGATCAGGGAGACAGACACCCTCTCTACTTTTAAGATTAGGCTTAAAACTTTCCTTTTTGCTAAAGCTTATAGTTAGGGCTGGATCAGGTGACCCTGAACCATCCCTTAGTTATACTGCTATAGACGTAGACTGCTGGGGGGTTCCCATGATGCACTGTTTCTTTCTCTTTTTGCTCTGTATGCACCACTCTGCATTTAATCATTAGTGATCGATCTCTGCTCCCCTCCACAGCATGTCTTTTTTTCCTGGTTCTCTCCCTCAGCCCCAACCAGTCCCAGCAGAAGACTGCCTCTCCCTGAGCCTGGTTCTGCTGGAGGTTTCTTCCTGTTAAAAGGGAGTTTTTCCTTCCCACTGTAGCCAAGTGCTTGCTCACAGGGGGTCGTTTTGACCGTTGGGGTTTTACATAATTATTGTATGGCCTTGCCTTACAATATAAAGCGCCTTGGGGCAACTGTTTGTTGTGATTTGGCGCTATATAAAAAATTGATTGATTGATTGATTGAAATGACTTTAGTTTGTGTCATGTCTGTGATCTGCTTTTTTTTTTTTCTACAAAATTAAACAACTGAATGAACATCCTCCGAGGTCGGTGATTCCATAATTTTTGCCAGGGGTTGTATAAATATATATATTTTTTTCTCCTTGTAGAAAAGCCTTACAGCACATGCCACCGTTGTCCCTAACGCCATCATCCACAGACTTCCTGAAGTTCTTCTCCTTGAATATCCTGGAAGAGGTGGATGGATTTCTTCTGAGAATAGCAGAGTAATTATAACACCTTAAAATGAAAGATTGTTAGAGTGATGATGTGCTGTTAATGTTCTAATTTTTTATGACAACTCTGCCAGTGGTTCTCTCTGTCATTAGCAACAGCATCAATATCTTGAATTTTACAAAAATGTACTTTGTGTTTAAAGCTGCCAGTAGTTATTAGGAGGTACTTTTTTCTGTGGTATATTACAAAATTGCAGCTAATTTTATTGCTGCAAAAGTAATGGCAAAAAAATAGTAAATTTGATTGGAAGGACATGCATAAGGTGCAAAGGTTATGCTGCATTCTGTGAAAACTGGGAATTCAGAATTTCTAAATATGTTTTAGGAAATATACTTTTAATAAAGCTGTGATAAAACATTCTTCTCTCCAAAAACTTATTTTTGGCAATACAAGTAAAACCATTGTACCAGTACATAACATTAATTATTGATCCTGACACAGCAGACCTGTGTGGTTGTTCTCCTCCCCGTCCAATAGAGTTCCAGCAAAATTTTTGTGTAAAATATGTCCAGATTTTATCTAGAGTTCTTCCCTAAGGGATATCTGATCCTTTACCTTCTACTAGACCATCACCACCTGGGGATGGTCTACTGGTTAAGTGGTGGGTTTGAGACCAGCGGATCCTCAATTCAAATCCCTGTCAGGCCGGAAAAATCACTAAGGGCCATTGGGCAAAATCTCCAAGTTGCTCCCAGTTGGGTAGTGAGCGCCTTGCACGGCAGCACCCTGACATCGACGTGTGAATGCAAGGCATCATTGTAAAGCCCTTTGAGCTGATTCAGATGGAAAAGTGGAATATAAATGAAGGTGATTTACCTTTGTTGGCCGTTTGTTTTCATTTTACATCATTATTGGCACTTTCAGTCACAGTTGAAGCTCTGCTATGTTTATTTGGTTTCATGGAGCCATAAGTAGTGTAGCAGTGCCCTTTGACTCTCAAACAGCATGCTGGGAAACAGTGTTTCACAGTGTGTCACGGTGTCATTGTAGTTTTTAAAAATCTGTTTTATTTTTCATATGATTTGATAGTATATTGGTGATATAACATTGTGAATCCATTATTTGAAAACTGGGGGACAAGAAAATTCTTTTCCTGACTTCAATGGTAAAAACTTAAAGGGATTACAGCTTTAACAACCTGATTCAAAGTGACTTGTAATTGTTTCTGTGTAGCTGCTGTGTAAGTCCTGATGCTGAGTTGACCCTCCTGGCCTTTGCTCTGGCCCGAGGCAGCGTGGCTAAAGTTCTCCAGGCTCTGTCCTCCATCAGTGAACATTTAGAGACGACATACAAGGCCTCCTCTCTCATCGTCTCCATGGCTTCTGTCAGGCTGCGGCTACTTTATCGCAACGGTAACTTGAACAGTCATTTTCCCCTCTTGTTCACATGGGTTCATTTGAAACCAAAGACACTGAGGAGAAAGTTCTCAGGATTACATTGGAAATCTGTTGTAATGCAGAACAGTTTGAAGGTTGATCAGAATAAAGAAATAAAAGTATAACCTATGATAAAGACTACGGATTGAAACTAGCATTAATACAGTGAGGAAAATAAGTATTGAACACCCTCCCACTTAAAAATCATGGAGGGGTCTGAAATTTTCATCTTAGGTGCATGTCCACTGTGAGAGACATAATCTAAAAAAAAAAAAAAATCCGGAAACCACAATGTATGATTTTTTTTTTTTATATATAATTTATTTGTATGTTGCTGCTGCAAATAAGTATTTGAACACCTACCAACCAGCAAGAATTCTGGCTCTCATAGACCTGTTAATTTTTCTTTAAGAAGCCCTCTTATTCTGCACTCTTTACCTGTATTAATTGCACCTGTTTGAACTTGTTACCTCTATAAAAGACACCTGTTCACACACTCAATCAATCACACTCCAACCTGTCCACCATAGCCAAGACCAGAGAGCTGTATAAGGACACCAGGGACAAAAATGTAGACCTGCACAAGGCTGGGATGGACTACAGGACAACAGGCAAGCAGCTTGGTAGAAGATAACAACTGTTATGATTATTTATTAGAAAGTGGAAGAAACACAAGATGACTGTCAATCTCCCTCGATCTGGGATTCCATGCAAGATCTCACTTTGTGGGTTAAGGATGATTCTGAGAAAGCTCAGAACTACACAGGAGGACCTGGTCAATGACCTGAAGAGAGCTGGGACCACAGTCACAAAGATTACATTAGTAACACATGATGCTGTCATGGTTTAAAATCCTGCAGGGCAGCAAGGTCCCCCTGCGCAAGCCAGCACATGTCCAGGCCCGTTTGAAGTTCACCAGTGACCATCTGGATGATCCAGAGGAGGCATGGGAGAAGGTCATGTGGTCAGATGAGAGCAGAATAGAGCTTTTTGGAATCAGCTCGACTTACCATGTTTAGAGGATGAGAACAACCCCAAGAAAACCATCCCAACCGTGAAGCATGGGGGTGTAAACATCATACTCTGGGGGTGCTCTTCTTCTATTGATTTCCAGACCTGAACTCCATAGAAAATCTTTGGAGGGAGCTGAAACTCCAAACCTGAAAAATCTAGAGAAGATCTGTATGGAGGAGTGGACCAAAATCCCTGCTGCAGTGTGTGAAAACCTGGTGAAAAACTACAGGAAATGTTTGATTTCTGTAATTGCAAACAAAGGCTACTGTACCAAATATTAACATTGATTTTCACAGGTGTTCAAATACTTATTTGCAGCAGTAACATACAAATAAATTATTTAAAAAAATCATACATTGTGATTTCCGAATTTTTTTATTTTATTTTATTTTTTTAGATTATGTCTCTCACAGTGGACATGCACCTAAGATGAAAATTTCAGACGCCTCCATGATTTGTAAGTGGGAGAACTTGCAAAATCGTAAGGTGTTCAAATATTTTATATATATATATATATATATATATATATATATATATATATACACACACACACACAGGGTGGGCCAATAAAATGTTACCACTTTTTGATCGTACACAAGTTTTTGAAATGAGAACTTATTCGAAAATTTTGTTTACAGACTTGTAACAGAAGCATCAAATTAACATTTGATACCAAATGTTTCCCAATTTGTCTTTTGTTTTCCGTACAGTTCAGTAATTGAAGACATGATCAATCCACGCTCCTCCTCTTTGGATTACAAAAGTGGTAACATTTTATTGGCCCACCTTGTATGTATGTGTTTGTATACATACGGTCGTACATATATATATTAGTCTATAAACAATTATACGTTCATTAATATGCACTGTCCCTATCAAATAAACCAATAATGAATGAATGAATAAAAGTGCCACAGATATCAAATATGATTTATTCCCCCCCCCTTTTTTTTTTTTTTTTTTTTTTATAGGGAAGCCCCTTCAGTTGCATCTACAGGCCTGTGATGTAAAGAGTAAAGAAGAAAAATCAGGAGCAGAAAACATGCTCACAGAATCCTCCACTGGAGACGGTACATTGACACAACCATAAATCAATGAGAAAACAGCACTGGCTCTTCATAAGATGAGTTTTGATTATTTGTTCTCTTGAAGGTTTTCTTACTGAAAGCGGCAAAAAGAAAGCCAGTGTGATTCTATCGACAGAGGACCAGAGCACTTTCCAGGTTACGCAGATGAAGATCAAAGTGAGCGCTGGTGTGATTTTTTTTTTTTTTTTTTTTTTTTTTTTTTTTTTTTTTTTTTTTTTTTATGGTTTAACTGAAGATGACCATCACAATAACAGTGACGGTTTCTGTTTGTGTGTTGAGGTTCGGAAAGGAGCGATCGGCGCAAAATGCGGCTTGGTGTTTGCATACAAGGAGGAAGACCCCTTTGATGCAGAAAAACATTTTAAGAGGTTCAAAAAGTACGATTCATGGGGCTACAAAGACTACAAAGAGTTTGTCCAAGACAAGTAAGTATGTCTTTGTTGTCATTCTAAAATTTGGTTGACCTCGATGTCTGTTCTCTATAACAGGAGATGAAATGAAAAGTTCAGTATTAATGGTTTATCAGGGGTTTGAGTAGTGTTAAAAAAAAAAAGCAGAAATGTTGGCTGTAGGACAACAAAATGTTTAACTAAATGTAGTATGTACAAGAAAGACAGAAGTGTAGTTTTTCTGTGTTGTTGCCCCTCAGCAGTCTGACTCTGTTTTTGTACTTTGTGTGACTTTTGGATGTTGATATTTCTTCCTAACCTGCAGTGTGAGAATGACGTCTCAGTCCGAGGATGAGCCGATTGGCTGGTTTGAGCTTGAGGATGACTGGAACGATGTGGACATCAAACTGCAACAGTGTCGTGTTGCAAAGGTGAAACTTGCATCCAGTTAAAAGTGAAAATGAAAGAAACTGGCAAGACACTCATAAAAAAATGCAACTTCAACCACACCCGCTCCTAATTTCCATCATGCACAAAGGGCCGAGGTGGAGGATTAGCAGCAATCTTCCATTCCAGCTTATTAATTAATCAAAAACCCAGACAGAGCTTTAATTCATTTGAAAGCTTGACTCTTAGTCTTGTCCATCCAAATTGGAAGTCCCAAAAAACAGTTTTATTTGTTATTATCTATCGTCCACCTGGTTGTTACTGTGAGTTTCTCTGTGAATTTTCAGACCGTTTGTCTGACTTAGTGCTTAGCTCAGATAAGATAATTATAGTGGGCGATTTTAACATCTACACAGATGCTGAGAATGACAGCCTCAACACTGCATTTAATCTATTATTAGACTCAATTGGCTTTGCTCAAAATGTAAATGAGTCCACCCACCACTTTAATCATATCTTAGATCTTGTTCTGACTTATGGTATGGAAATTGAAGACTTAACAGTATTCCCTGAAAACTTCCTTCTGTCTGATCATTTCTTAATAACATTTACATTTACTTTGATGGACTACCCAGCAGTGGGGAATAAGTTTCATTACACTAGACGTCTTACAGAAAGCGCTGTAACTAGGTTTAAGGATATGATTCCTTCTTTATGTTCTCTAATGCCATATACCAACACAGTGCAGAGTAGCTACCTAAACTCTGTAAGTCAGATAGAGTATCTCGTCAATAGTTTTACATCCTCATTGAAGACAACTTTGGATGCTGTAGCTCCTCTGAAAAAGAGAGCTTTAAATCAGAAGTGCCTGACTCCGTGGTATAACTCACAAACTCGCAGCTTAAAGCAGATAACCCGTAAGTTGGAGAGGAAATGGCATCTCACTAATTTAGAAGATCTTCACTTAGCCTGGAAAAAGAGTCTGTTGCTCTATAAAAAAGCCCTTCGTAAAGCTAGGACATCTTACTACTCATCACTAATTGAAGAAAATAAGAACAACCCCAGGTTTCTTTTCAGCACTGTAGCCAGGCTGACAAAGAGTCAGAGCTCTATTGAGCCGAGTATTCCTTTAAGTTTAACTAGTAATGACTTCATGACTTTCTTTGCTAATAAAATTTTAACTATTAGAGAAAAAATTACTCATAACCATCCCAAAGACGTATCATTATCTTTGGCTGCTTTCAGTGATGCCGGTATTTGGTTAGACTCTTTCTCTCAGATTGTTCTGTCTGAGTTATTTTCATTAGTTACTTCATCCAAACCATCAACATGTCTATTAGACCCCATTCCTACCAGGCTGCTCAAGGAAGCCCTACCATTATTTAATGCTTCAATCTTAAATATGATCAATCTATCTTTATTAGTTGGCTATGTACCACAGGCTTTTAAGGTGGCAGTAATTAAACCATTACTTAAAAAGCCATCACTTGACCCAGCTATCTTAGCTAATTATAGGCCAATCTCCAACCTTCCTTTTCTCTCAAAAATTCTTGAAAGGGTAGTTGTAAAACAGCTAACTGATCATCTGCAGAGGAATGGTCTATTTGAAGAGTTTCAGTCAGGTTTTAGAATTCATCATAGTACAGAAACGGCATTAGTGAAGGTTACAAATGATCTTCTTATGGCCTCAGACAGTGGACTCATCTCTGTGCTTGTTCTGTTAGACCTCAGTGCTGCTTTTGATACTGTTGACCATAAAATTTTCTTACAGAGATTAGAGCATGCCATAGTTATTAAAGGCACTGCGCTGCGGTGGTTTGAATCATATTTATCTAATAGATTACAATTTGTTCATGTAAATGGGGAATCTTCTTCACAGAATAAGGTTAATTATGGAGTTCCACAAGGTTCTGTGCTAGGACCAATTTTATTCACTTTATACATGCTTCCCTTAGGCAGTATTATTAGACGGCATTGCTTAAATTTTCATTGTTACGCAGATGATACCCAGCTTTATCTATCCATGAAGGCAGAGGACACACACCAATTAGCTAAACTGCAGGATTGTCTTACAGACATAAAGACATATCTTAGGGACCTCATAGTACCATATCACCCCAATAGAGCGCTTCGCTCTCAGACTGCAGGCTTACTTGTAGTTCCTACGGTTTGTAAGAGTAGAATGGGAGGCAGAGCCTTCAGCTTTCAGGCTCCTCTCCTCTGGAACCAGCTCCCAATTCAGATCAGGGAGACAGACACCCTCTCTACTTTTAAGATTAGGCTTAAAACTTTCCTTTTTGCTAAAGCTTATAGTTAGGGCTGGATCAGGTGACCCTGAACCATCCCTTAGTTATGCTGCTATAGACTTAGACTGCTGGGGGGTTCCCATGATGCACTGTTTCTTTCTCTTTTTGCTCTGTATGCACCACTCTGCATTTAATCATTAGTGATTGATCTCTGCTCCCCTCCACAGCATGTCTTTTTCCTGGTTCTCTCCCTCAGCCCCAACCAGTCCCAGCAGAAGACTGCCCCTCCCTGAGCCTGGTTCTGCTGGAGGTTTCTTCCTGTTAAAAGGGAGTTTTTCCTTCCCACTGTCGCCAAGTGCTTGCTCACAGGGGGTCGTTTTGACCGTTGGGGTTTTTACGTAATTATTGTATGGCCTTGCCTTACAATATAAAGCGCCTTGGGGCAACTGTTTGTTGTGATTTGGCGCTATATAAATAAAATTGATGATGAATTGATGATTGATGAAAGGGAGGTGTCAGGTTGTGTTTTTGGTTGGTTAGGGGTATTGGTAAGCCTCACTTATGTTTCTGATTGTTTTTGAGTTATCATGTTGACAAACGGGAGAGGATGGATTCATTTATCTATTCATTCTATTTATCTGTTCACTGCGTTTTACCGCATACTTGAGTAGGCTTTTCCAACTCCTTGGAATATGTCAGGCAGGATCATCATTATCACTTTAACCCCCAAATTTCATCCTAATTCTCAGTTTGTCTTTTCTGTCTCCCAGTTTCTGATGGTGAAGTTCCTCTGTGCCAGGCAGGATTCTGCAGAGCGTCTTGGGGTTCAGTCCCTCACCTTCAGTGGTTATCTGCCCGCTGGGGTAGAGAGGCTGGGACACTTGGAAGAACTCAGCCCAGAGGGCAAGGGCGTCAACCGCAATGGCATCACTGGTCTTTGTCTTCTTAATAAGACCCTGTTTTTCATCCAGCAACTTACACAAGACATGGTAACTGCACGTCACTGCTTGAAAGTGCTCCAGTCTGTACAGCATTAAAAATATTTGTATCATTGACATAATTATCATGAAATATCAGAAAATAGAAAGCATAACGCCGGAAGTTCTGTTGTAATCATTTGTTTTTTTAATGTAGTGTGTCATCAAGTTGTATTTTAGGAAATCTTTGAGTTCACACTCAACAAATGCCACTTTGAAACTGGAGTTGAGGCTTTGAATTGTTGCCACAAAATCAGGCATAAAGAAAAATTTAAGTCACTGAATATGTCTTATACTTCATTTACATCAGTCATTCAGATATGCAGACAGTATGGTACTGTTTGGTCAACATGTCTGGAGTAGGCAGTTTTTCAAAAGTGAGTGACTGTGCCAGGAGTTTAATGAGGGAAGCCTTCAAGACAGCCTGAAGGAGTTACAGGCATCTTTGGTTATGAGTGAAGAAATTGGGGATACTTTTGCCTGTTGTATCACTAGTAACAACGTCATTTTTATTATCCCCAGGTATGAAATACGGAGGGATACAGCAATCGGCATGTCCATTGGCCCATTTCCGCATGTTCGCGTGATATCTGAAGAACCAGTTGACAGCTTTCTTTTATATTTAGCATAAGGGTGTACTTGTGTGATCCCCGGCACTTTGTATTACTGATTTGTGGGGACCGGGGGAATGTTACTCGTGTACCATTTCTCCAAGCACAGCCACAGAAGCCTGTAACTCCTTCAAAGTTGTCATGGGTGTCTTGGTGGCTTTCTTCACTTGTCGCCCTCTTACACAGCTGCAAAACCTGATGCAAAGCATTTTTTGAAGTCACTGAATATTGCCTGATGTTCAAAGGTTAAAATGAGTCATTGAGATATGGAAAGATACATGAAATCTAGGCTAAAGTCTCCCACAATCCTTCTGGCAGACTGAAGCCTGGAGCTCATAGATTTTGTTTTAATGCCTACTTTCTTTGTGCCGCTTTGCTCTGGGCTCTAACTGCTGTATTAATGGGGACAAGTGTTATGTGCGCAGTCAGTCACAGCCCCTAAATCTTGCAACTTCATTATCAATGTTGTCGTGGTGGCTTCCCTCACTCGTCTCCATGCATGGTAACACTCGATTTACCACACGGTGTCATATTCTTTGCATTTCTTAGTGACTGGCCTAACTGAACACAAATCTGTATTCAGTGATGTGGATATTGCCTTGTATCCCAAAAATTTTTTAGTTTAGTTACATTAAAGGGTGGACTTTAATTTCTCAGTTGACTTCGTGGAGGTTTGTTTTAGCTTTGTAATGTTTGAAATATTTATTGTTATTCCTGTGATTTAATGTATTAAAAAATAAAAATGTCAAAGCTGTCAGGTATGGATTTTTATTGACTGTATTTTCCGGAGTATCTAGCTCAAGAATTTTGGTTTTTGTGCATTGCTGTAGTGTACTTATTATTGACATTTATTATTTTAATCTTTGAGTTTTTTTTTTTTTTTTTTTTTTTTTTTGTTTAGTGCTTTAATTCCTGTGAAAGTCCTGTGTAACTAGTTACTATAAGTATTATCATGACTGACAAATGCATAATATTTATTTATTTGGTATAAAAGTCGCAACTCAGTATAAGTCGCAGTGCCTCCCAAACTAGAAAAAAAACCCTTATACTCCTGAAAATATGGTCTTTATTTTTTCAGTCCTGTTTTCTGATTAACAGCGGTCTGACTGATCTTTACAGGATGCATCTCATTTTAAGCAAAAGTATCTGCTGGATTTCACGGGTCTCACCATGAAGCTGTTCTGGGACTTCTACAGTAAACTTAGGCAGATGTGAGTATTCACTTTGCCGTGGCTGCAGTGTTCGGTAAATACTGATCCTCAAACTGAATGTTTGTCTTCATACTGCTTGTGTGTGTAAAATCTCAGTGAAGGAGAAGAGGTGATGAAGAGCCGAGTTCTGTTGCTTCAGTTGCTGCAGAATTGTTTCCCTATGTTGCCTAATCCATTGGGGCCACCGAGCCCAGAGAGAAGAGGAGCAGCGGAGAATGCCGCGGCAGCCTGTCCGTCCACGTTCAGCGGTGATGAGGCTCAGACAGACCCTGCTCAGGCTGTCTGGGATCTTTACGCTCACCTGTGCCACAGTAAGGACATGTCTGCTTTTCATTTCTCCTTGCCTTGTAGGTATTAGGGCCTGATTCCACCAAGATTTTTGCATCGGCATTTGTGTCAGCGTTTCATTTTGTGTTTGAATGTTTATGCCAAGGTTAAGCTTTTGCATTTTTGAGCCTGAAATTTACTAGAACTAAAATTGCAAGATCAGCTCTCGGTAGCAACATGGCATTTACCTACGTACACTCAACAAAAATATAAACGCAACACTTTTGGTTTTGCTCCCATTTTGTATGAGATGAACTCAAAGATCTAAAACTTTTTCCACATACACAATATCACCATTTCCCTCAAATATTGTTCACAAACCAGTCTAAATCTGTGATAGTGAGCACTTCTCCTTTGCTGAGATAATCCATCCCACCTCACAGGTGTGCCATATCAAGATGCTGATTAGACACCATGATTAGTGCACAGGTGTGCCTTAGACTGCCCACAATAAATACAAAATGGGAGCAAAACCAAAAGTGTTGCGTTTATATTTTTGTTGAGTGTATGTTCACCTCACCTATGTTCATCACATACGAGTACGTTCATCTTAAATTCTGATTTTACTGCTTGCCATAGGTTTCCTTTACCATCACAGTGGCTGTGGTCCTGTTCAGTTTAATCATATGTCACTGGTCGTTTCTGCACAGCTTGAATGAACTTTCCTGCAGTGGCGGCTGCTGGTCTTTCAAAGGGGGGGAAGCTCATTGTCGGCTTAAAATCAGAAAACTTGTCAGTTTATTTATACATAAATTCTGCACTCTGTTCCTTTTCAAGAAAATGGTCTGTGACCCTATTGTACCAAGTAGGCGTCTTTTCCAGGGACTTGTCCAGTGTCCTCTCAATGGCCAGCAGAGCTAGGCTGCTTAGACAATCATGGCCCATTGTGTTGTGGATGAAAGACTTAAACCTTTTTAAACAGAAGGTCCTTTCTACACCTGCAGATGTAGCTCCAATTGTTGCCACTCACGATAACAGTTTATACAGCTGTGGCATGACACTGTCCAACTCTGTCTTTTAGAAAAACCAAGAAATCACACAGCTTTCTCCTGTTACCCTGTAAGTCCTGGTTTGAATGCAGTGCAATGCATATCATTGCTCTTTTCATGCCTTTTACACTTATATGTAAAGGTTTGGTCACCCCTGATGATTTCCATGATTTTCCTTTATAAATCTTTGGTTGTTTGTATCAGCAGTATCAGTTAAATATGTCATATAGCAGACAAATACAGTGATGTTTGAGAAGTAAAATGAAGTTTATAGGATTTACAGAAAGTGTGCAATAATTCTTTAAACAAAATTAGGCAGGTGCATAAATTTGGGCATCCCAACAGAAACAATACATATATATTTAGTAGATCCTCTTTTTGCAGAAATAACAGCCTCTAAATGCTTCCAATGAGAGTCTAGATTCTGGTTGAATGTATTTTGGACCATTCTTCTTTACAAAAAGTCTTAGGTTTGTTGGTTTTTGAGCATGGACAGCCCACTTAAAATCACACCACAAATTTTCAATAATATTCAGGTCTGGAGACTGAGATGGCCATTCCAGAACGTTGTACCTGTTCCTCTGCATGAATGCCTTATTGATTTTGAGCAGTGTTTAGGGTCGTCTTGTTGAAAGATCCAGCCCCGGCGCAACTTCAACTTTGTTCTCAAGAATTTTGTTGAGAAAATTGTTCTCAAGAATCTACTGATATTGACTGGAATCCATGTGACTGGCCACACAGCCCCACAGCATGATGGAACCACTTCCAATTGTACTATAGGTAGCAAGTATTTTTCTTGGAAGGCTGTGTTCTTTTTCAGCCATGCATACCACCCATTGTTATGTCCAAATAACTCAATTTTTGTTTCATCAGTCCACAGCACCTTATTCCAAAATGAAGCTGGCTTGTCCAAATGTGCTTTAGCATACCTCAAGCGACTCTGTGCGTGTATGCAGAAAAGGCTTCCACTGCATTTCAGCATCATACAACATTTCTTTGTGCAAAGTGTGCTGTATAGTTGACCAATGCACAGAGACACTATCTGCAGCAAGATCATGTTGTAGGTCTTTGCAGCAGGTCTGTGGGTTGACTATGACTGTTCTCACCATGCTTCGCTTCAGCTTATCTGAGATTTTTCTTGGCCTGCCACTTTGGGCCTTAACTAGTACTGTGCCTGTGGTCTTCCATTTCCTCACAGTGGAAACGGACACCTGAAATCTCTGAGATAGCTTTTTGTATCCTTCCCCTAAACCATGATATTGAACAATCTTTGTTTTCAGGTCATTTGAGAGTTGTTTAGAGGCTCCCATGTTGCCATTCATTAGAGATGCAAAGAGGAGAAACATTTGCAAATGGCCACCTTAAATACCCTTTCTCATGATTGGATTCACCTGTGTAAAGAGGTCAAGGGTCAATGAGCTTACCAAACCAATTTTGTGTTCCAATAATTAGTGCTAAATGTATTCAAATCAATAAAATGACAAGGGTGCCCAAATTTATGCACCTGCTCAATTTTGTTTAGAGTTATTGCACACTTTCTGTAAATCCTATAAACTTCATTTCACTTCTCAAATATCACTGTGTTTGTCTGCTATATGATATATTTAACTGAAATTTCTGATTGAGACAACCAGTGATTTATAAAGGAAAATCATGAAAATGATCAGGGCTGCCCAAACATTTGCATACAACTGTATATGCCTGGTCAAAGTAAGACAGATCCCCCAAACCCAGTTTTGACCAGACACACTCAAGTGTCTCAGCATTGAAGTGATTCAAACGCAAAGGCTTGATGGAAACTGGGCCTTAAACAGGTTGAAAAAGGAGCTCCTGTCTGCCTCCACGTTTTATTTCATATGACTTTTTTTATGTGTGCATCACGACATGTTGCTAATTGATGAAAGCAGGAAAGTGTTTCATGTCACTGTGTGATGTCAACAGTGGATCACAGAACTTATTGTTTTGATCAGGGAGATGTTACACCACAAGAAGCTACACAGAACTGTGGTGCATATGCAAACTTCACCTTTGTCATGTTCCATTTGTATAAAAATGTACTAATTGGTTCTAACAAGTGTAATGTTTGAGTTCCAAGAATGTGTGGTAATGTTTGTGCTTCAGTTGTGGACAGTCCAGAAGGTGAGACCTTTGTGGAGAAAGCTTTACACAAGGAAGCCATCAAGTCCATTTTTAGTGGAGCAGCTGTTTTCTTCCCTGATAATCTCGTCAGGCGGGACAAACTCTTCCACATGATGGTGAGATTGTGTCCAAAGAACCTACTACTGTTTGTAGTTCTAGTACTAATTCTGCGACTACAACTTTATAGTCTTAAGCCCCTTTCACAAATGCAAACATAGAATTGCGTATTGTGATGTACCTACTATGCAGAGTTATGCAGCTCTACACTCAGTTTAATCAGCTCTACAGCGAGTTTTTGCTCCCCACGCAGCAGTATGCTGAGGTCTACATACGTAGAACACAAAAAATTAAACCTGTTTAATTTTTTGGGGTTTTCTGCATTGAGCACTGGAGGCAGAAAGCACACAGTTTTAAGCAGGTCTGTGCAACAAGGCTCGACTCCATTTAAGTCTGCACAACATTGGTGCTACTCTACACATCCAAAAACTGAATGCTTGCATCCAGAGTGAATCAGCTGGAGAACAGGTGAAGCGCGCGCATGTGTGGCTGACAAGAAATGGATGTTTAAGTATGCTTGTGAGTTTAAATGGCAATATTTTCTATTTCTTGGGGGACAGCGGACTCTGAACCTTACAATCTATTTCATGTAGACTGTTTTATTCACACATGGATTAAATATTACCTGTTCGCTTCAGCCCAGTCCACCATCACAGCCCGAGGAACACTGTATCCACATAAAGCCTGATTTTAGAAAACGACGCCTGAAAATATTTTTAATTTCTGTTGTGGCTGGAAACGTAGCGTTTTAAAACAAGTCCCTCTGTGTTTAAACAAGTCCCTCTGTGTTTATTCTGCTCCAGGTGTGTTTTGTCAGAGGATGCCGGTGTCATGCTCTGATCACATCTCAGACAGAAGCGCAGTGACGATTTAAACTTTTAAAGCCCCCATCGACCGCGATCAGGTGTGATCAAACCTGAATAAGCGATGTGACTCTTTAAAAGCACCGCCGCTGTCGGTGCGATCATCAGACGACGTGATCGATCAGGTCCTGAAACGCTGTGATGACTTTTAAACTGCAGTTGCTGTTGATCTGATCAGACGCCTGATTGCGGTCGACTGGTGCTTTAAAAGTTTAAATGATCACAGAGCTTCAATATTCAGGTCATTGATCTGATCAGACCTGATCAGGAAACAACCAGCGGTTTAAAAGGTTAGAGTTGCAGCAGTTCATTCACGGCAGTGTTACCACAGGCAGACTCATCAGCATTCTGTACACAATGAAAATGATCCACCAAGACAAAAAATGAAATAAAATAATGTTAAATTACTGTTTCTGACCTGCACCGCACCGAGCAGTACCTACCTGAACCAGTCGGTGGAAAATGAGGCTGTCAGCATATGCTGGTCGTCAAGGTGTGACAGCTGCATTAATTTATGCCAGCGTTTTTAATAAATGGTTGACAGACCGACCATACGCTACTATAAGCAAGTCTAGGAATGCAACCATGCACCATCACACACCAGCCTGCACAGGGAACAGACTCCGAACTTTGTGATCTGATTACGAGCCGAGACAGCACTGTGTCCCGCTGTATGTCGGAAAACGTGAGTGCCGTTTGCTTTTCATGAACCGTTTTTAGAAAGGAGCGCACTTCCACAGAGGCAGAAAATAGCAGCTATGGCTGCATACATGGCAGTAATGCAACTGTAAAAACCTCATGATACAGTCCACTGTTTTCTAAGCACGCTATGTGTTCGGCACAGCCAGCAGGAGTGAACTGAGAAAGAGTTGAAGGGCTGAGTTGAAGTAGCGGCAAGGGCTACATGCATACATTAAAAGTAAACATACACAGCTGCAAGTAAATCTATGAACACAACGACATGCGGTTACGCAGGAAAAATGCAGAGTACGTGTGCATTTCAGGTGTACTCTAAACGCAACACAATCCAAGTCCATGTTTGCGCTGTTATGAAAGGGGCTTTTAACACCGAGTAATCTAAGGACTTCTACGACTGCAGTTACTGCAAAAAAATGACTTTTTTGGTTTTGGGGGTTTTTTTTGTTTGTTTGTTTTTTAGAAAAATATCACAGAAGATGATCAACCAGAGTCAGTAAAGGTGACGTTTGAGTCGCTGTGTAATTACTTCAGGTAAGCATCCTTTGACATTCACGTCTGTTATGATGCAATTAACCAGATAAGAGTGTCTCATCAATATTTCCACACAGTGATCAGGATCCAAGTGGTCTTTTGCTGCTCCCTCCAAAAGGAGCTCCATCAGACTTTGACATCAGCCCGATCCTCTCAGTCATGGAGACGGTCCTCCTGGTGGCCACGAGAGAGGTGAGGCTGCATTTTACACCTGTTTTACATGTCTTATTTTGAATCTTCATTTACTGCATTGTTATAAGATGATACTGATGACAAGATGACTCCCTTTGTCAGGACATATTAAAAAAAAAAAAAGACTTTCTGAAGATGCGTATTTTTGAATAAAGATGTTTTTATTAGAAAATTGTGCTAGTAAAAGCACATTTTATTAGCAACCCCTCATTTCCTTTTTTTTTTTTTATAACTTTGGCAGTTAAGTAGTGTTTTTCTTCTTTCTTTTTTACCCTTCCTTTGGGGCAGTAAACTGCTGTCACATGCTACAAAGTGCATCATTCCTGCATCTCAGACAACAATAAATGGCTAACAACAAGCTTTAAAACATATGGTGATTTTTTTTTTTTCTTTTTTTAAACCCAGAGCTCCCTGGCATTCACCAATTGCTTCTATAGAAAGTTAGATGATGAAGCTCAGGAGCAGGTAGCTCAGCGGCTAAGGAGCTGACCTGTCAATAAGTAGATCTGGGTTAGAATCACACTCATGCTACCTGTCTGTGTCTTGTCCCAGGACATTTAATCTGTAATGTCTCAGTCCACCCAGCTGTGAAAATCGGGACCAGGTTTGACTGAGGAAGTAAATGTGAGGCATCATTGTTAAGCACTCGGCGCATCTGCTAGATGAAAAAGCGCTACAGAAATGCAGTCCTTGTTGGAGGGGTGGTTTCGCTTCAATTCTGTGGGGCACACTTGCTCCACGAGTGGTGTCACTTACTGTAATGAGTGCAGTGACATTTAAAGTCTAGAACCTGAATATAAGAAGTAAAACCGGTGCTTAGCCACTCGTAGGTGTGCTTTTGCAGTTACATATAACTTGACATACTTAATTGCCAATGAGCTTATCAGTTTCTTTCATTTCCAAAGCCTAGGTCTGTTGACTGTCAAAGCCAACACTATTTATATGGTTTCCGTTATAAATTTTAGATATAAGGGTCATGACAATTACGTGACAGTTCATCTGCTACTTTGATCTGTATTTTATGCCAAATATTTAGTGAGTAAATTTCAATGAAACAGTTCAATTACTGTTAAATTGACTGCATTTACCATTTATCAGCAGCTGTCTCTGTTTCCTCACATCTTTGACTCTAAAGTTACACACGTTTGTGCTTTTCTGTTGTGTCAGTGTGAGGTAATGATGAGGTGTGAAACTGTTGGAACCAGTAGGACGGTGCTGCTCTCCTTGTTCTGGGCTCTGCAGGACAGTCTGTTCTCCTGGTGCTACCTACAGCTCAAAGGAGGAGCCTCCACTAAGGTTTCTATGGAGCAGGCCAGAGACATCCTCATAAAATGTGAGTGTTAGTGACATTACTGCATCTTTGACAAAAATGATGACCTTGTCCGGTGCTGGTTTTTCAATAATACCAACTACGTCAAGAGCACATATTCTGGTGCAGATCAGTAGAGATTGAAAAGTTTTGCACAATGAGTAGAATTCATCTTTGCAGACTAGTAGAGATGTGTTTTAGGACTAACTGGATTACACTGATGTTCTTTCCAAAGATGTGGGTCAGTTCTTGGGAAGTATCAAGACTACACTTGGATCTCTGCGTAAAACCTGCACTGGTGCTGAAATTACAGAGAAGCTGGGCACCTCCATTCTGGCTACAGTCTTCAGACAAATGGTAATGCATTCTTATCTCTCATTACCCAATTAAAACTACAGATGTGACAGAGGTAAATGAATGATGTAACTGTTGTGACCACGGCAGATGATCTTCCTTTTGGAGCTGTGCTCTTTGGATATTCCTCACAGTGTGCTGCTGAAGAGCTTCTCTTCTCTAATAGAGCTCCTGAAAACCCTGTCCAGTGATACTGGAGACGTCTTTTCAAAGGTCAGTCTGCTCTCCAGCCTTACTGTGTGTTTAAAAAACATTCAGGAAGTGTGCAGATTTCCATGCTGCTGTTCGGGTATGAAGGAGGATCAAAAAGGAGCTTAACACCGTCTGCTGTGGCAAACTGTAGATGACAGCTTGATACACGTCAGTTTCAGTGTTAATGAGACAGACAATAATACTTGATTAACATTTTAGCCTTTTGTCAAATGTTCTGTTAATCCAGAAAACTCTGGATCTGAAAGTTGCTTAAAACTCAACTGTCATCTTACAGCGTAATTTCTGTCTTTAACATCATGTCATTTGTTCCTGTTTACCAGACATAAAACAGGGTGTCTTCGCACTAAAATAATTGAGCTCAGCTCTCATTTTCACCAGTCTGTATCACGGAAGGTTGCAGTTTGAATCCTTGTCTGTATCTTGGAAAGTATTAAAGGATCCAGGAAGGTGTGATTTTATTTTAGCCGTGACGGCATTTTTAAAATGTTCCAATAAAAATTTCCAATCCTGGATTTGAATATACTATGGTAATCCTTTGCCTTTCCGTGGAGCCTGTAACGTTCTCACACGTGCTGTGACATCACTGGGAGGTTTTCTCTAAGTACCGAGGTTGTGCTAAAGGGGGCGTGCTTGGGTTGTTTTGGCACAGATCAGATATAGGAGTTCAGCCCATAAAATCATCAAATCGCTCCCAAGATCACATTCATGGTTAACCATGATCTTCACAGACCTGTTTCTCACAGATATACATCCCAGAAGGTAACTGTGAAAGTGATGATAGAACTGTCTTTTACCCCATTAAAGGTAAAACATCAAGTGTGTTCTCTTTGCTGCAGAAAAAGTTGCAGTTTTTTAACTGCTACAGTCGCGGGGTGTGGCAGCAGCTCTCACCGCCAACAGTGGCAGAATTTTCCAGCATTCTCTCTGAAGACAATTGAATATTTAGTTTGCCATCTGCCGCACTCCGCCAACATACAAACATAACAGTTAATAGTTACAAAGGTGGCGTCACTGTTGAAATGCATATTTACTAGTTTCCTTGTTCCTGTTAGGCGGATCAAGAAGGATCCCAGCAGCTCCAGAAACCAGTGGTGCTGAGGACTTGGAACATGGAGTCCTCTCACAACTATGACAACAGCCGCCACGAGACCACCATGTTTGCCTGCCCTGGTGCTACCAGCTTTGAGGTGGAGTTTGATGAACGCTGTGAGACGGAGAAAAGGTGACCGTAGAAAATATTAAGTGTTGAAGTAGTTGAAGGTTAATTTTGGGTTTGATTGACCCATCTTCTCTGCTCTTTTATAGGTATGACTACCTAGAGTTCACAGATTCCAGAGGAGGGAAGGTCCGATATGACACCAAGGTTGGAACAGAGAAGTGGCCAAAGGTAGGACATCGCTGACTTGGTTGATCCCATACTGTTGGTTGTTGCACTTAGAGATTATGTTTTTCTTTCCAGAAAGTAACATTTGACGCTGGTCCTCAGCTTCAGTTCCTCTTCCACTCTGACAGCAGTAACAATGAGTGGGGTTATAAGTTCACCGTAACAGCTCTAGGTTTGCCAGACATCACCATTTCCTGGACATCGGACCTTCAGTTGATGGTAGCTCGTCTCCTTGGCCGTCTTGCCTCGAGAACCCTCGCCTTGAAATCTCCTCATGGTGAGACCTTTGTCCACACTCCTGACAAAATAAATAAAGACATGAAACACTTTATGATCTTATATGTTTGACAGTTGGATAAGCAGATGTTTGTTTTGATTACATTTTTTTATGGACTGCTTCAGTGCTTAAACGCCTGCAAGGAATTCAGGAATGCTGATATAAATTTTGGGTTTCTGTCTGTTCCAGAGATACGCATTGTAAAGGAGCTTCCACCAGGGAAAATGTCCCATGTTCAGTCTTCTCCTTTATGGAGACCCATCCTGCGACACGGGTTGTGTGAAAGGTTGGATGTGCATCAGACTAACACACACTTAGACCGGGTGCGTTCAAACTTTCTATATTTATTATTATTAAAATAAAACTTGTGGTTTTTGATAGCTATGCACCATCCTCCTTTCCTGTTCTACTCCCAGTTAATTGACTGGTTTCCCAAAACGCTGCACCACCTATTGGTTGGTAGAGATAGCTCAAAATATGCAGCGCATCATGGCATCCTATCATAAACCCAAAAGATGATCCGCCATGCTGCTGTGTGTTTACTGTGTAGAGGAAACGTAAACATCTCACAGCTGTGATTCCAGCAGTTTATTTAAATTATTTTCTTAGCTTTTTGTAGATAAATTTCCAATCATTTTAATTTGTGAGTAGGCTCAGTGTTATTCCCAGACATTGCATATCCCCGCTCAGCATTGTCTTTGCGACTCACGAGTTGGTCCATCACAGTCCAGACTGTCTGTGTCAAACACTGGAAGTGCCTCTAATCTGCAGTGGTCAGATGCCAGATTTGGCTAATCTCTTGTAGGTAGAACAGGAAGAGGCAGAAAACTGTGCAGGGTTGATGATCTCCTGGACCAGTGCAGATGACCATTGTTGCTTTTCTGCTTGGTAGGCAAAGAGTTGGACTTCTGATGAGTTAATGAGCTTTCTGGAGGACTTTGCCCTCTGGAATCCTGCCCAGGAACCTACTGATAGCAGAACAGAGCTGATGAAGACCATCATGCAGTCCTGTAGAAACCACCCACTAAGGAATGAGATCATTGCTGCACCAAAGACTGACCAGGCTGTGAATGCAATTTGGGCAGCCATGGTGTACCACACACCAGCCCTAAATCAAGTCCTAAAGAACTATGGTAAAGCTTGTGTGGGATCAGTTGATATATAGCAGAAATGCTATTTGCTATTTTTTTGTAGCAACTTTTTATTTTAAGGTTTGTACTCCATTTTATTGTAGTTGTTCTAAGTGGTCATCTAGATAATGGAGTTTCATAACCAAATTTCTCTGTTTTTGTCGTTGCATGAGTAGTTAATCAGGACTGCAGCTCGTGTCTAAGTGAAGACTTTGTGCAGGTGTACTTGCTTGCAGACAGCATCAGAACATGGATGGTCAGTGTCACTTGTCTCTGTTTTAATCCATTTCGAGTGCATTTATGATGGTGATACTCAACATGTTGTGATGATGACTTTTCTGTCAGTTGGAGATCAAGCAGCGATACCTGGTTGGTAAATTGAATGTCCCTGATGAGAAGGAAGAGGGTCCTGATGAAGTTACTACAGATACACTTGGTGAGGACACCAGCTCATTCAGAGGTGAGCCTCATCCTTCCTTTCCGCCTATTTGATTCTTAATCTTGTTCTTCTTTCTCTTTAGCGGAGATGTGCGTTGAGAAGAGCCTCTTGCTGTTCAGATTTGCTCCTTGTGGAGCATTATGCCAGGACAGTGACTCTTCCAAAGCAGCAGAAGGCAACAGAACTCCTCTTTTTCGTTCAAGTTCGATCTCAGAAGGGGATTTCCAGCCCAGTCCTTCTCTGGGATCTCAAACAGCAGGATCTGAGGAAGGCACTAGGAGCAAGATCACAGAAACAGGTGGGAGTCAGCACTCCAGTACTCAGGCCCAAAACTTAACTTGTAACGTGCACAAAGACTCCACGGAGAGCCTCTCCTTCCAGCCAGCTGAGCCAGCCTCTCCCTCCAGTTTCCCTCGTAAAGCCCCTTTAAGTCGGGCGCGCCTGCGCCTCTTGTCCTGCCGCTCTATAGAAGATTCTCGAATGACTGTCTCTGTAAAGGATCGCTACCCAATACTCAAACACATCCTGAACTTCATAAAGGACCAGGGTCTGACCACAGCAAGGTGAACTAACCTCCAGACCTTTAATGGAAGATCAGACTGTATCATAGTTTCACTTCATGTCATACAGGGTTAAATGATGCCATTATTTTTCTTGTAGCATTGTGCAAACCCTGTCCCTGAACACAGCCCAGGCTCTGAGTGTCTGCAAGGTCCTGGAGATGGTTCAACAGTGTTTACATTCCCTGGGAAGGCCACACCTCTTTCAAGCTCCCTGTATACTCTTCCTGCAGGAGTTACTGGCATGCCAAAAAGACTTCATGAGGTACATCCCTAGCAAACATTTTGACTTCATCAGATATTACTGGAAATAATGAATCATGTTTAAATTAATAAAATGTAAAATACATTTTAATATAAATTTCATTTTAAACATTTAAATATTTCACAGCTTCTGAGTCACTTTTTTCT
Organism: Thalassophryne amazonica; assembly: GCF_902500255.1. Lineage (NCBI taxonomy): Eukaryota > Metazoa > Chordata > Actinopteri > Batrachoidiformes > Batrachoididae > Thalassophryne > Thalassophryne amazonica. The sequence goes on along the minus strand of NC_047111.1, from coordinate 112,963,199 downwards.
GGCTGTCAGGTCTTTAATTTGGGTTTTTGTACATTGTTTTTGTGTACTTTTGTATTGTTGACATTTTTTAAATTATTATTAGAATTTATTTTATTTAATGCTTTGATTCCTGGGAAAGCACCTTTATAAATAGTCAGTCATTATTATTATTATTGTTATTATTATTATTATTATTATTATTATTGTACCCTGCCTCACGCCCTGTAACTGGTGGGATAGGTTCCAGCCCCCTATGACCCATAATTGGAGTAAGCAGGTATAAAAGATGGATGGATTGTTGTTACTATTATTATTATTGGCAAATGTATGATTTTTCTTTTTTATTTAGCTATGTAATCGCAGGATGTCCCAAACTAGTTTAAATAGTGACTTATGTATACCCTGGAAAAAGGGCAATATTAATCAAATCTTAAAAAAATAATTATTTAAAATGTGAAAACTATTTTTCTAAATTTCATTTTATTAGTTCTATAGGTTTTAATCAGAATTCAAATCTGGAATTACTTAAACCATTTTGAATATGAAGCAGAGTCACAGTAGAATGTTTTTTGTTTTTTTACACTTGTGCTAAATAGAACTCCCCTCATACGAAAGTTGATTAAAAAAAACAAAATCAATAGTTTTTTGTTTGTTCGTTTTTTTCTTTCCCCGTGTGCATATAAGCAATTCATGACATTTTTTCCTGATGGCAAGATTGAAAGTTCCACATTCCTTTTGGATACAATCTCTGTCAAAAAATTCTGGAGTCACCACAGAATGTTTATGCAGTTAAAAACAAAAAACAACTTCCTAGTAAATAAACAAATAATAGGACACAATACTGGGTTGATCAACATTCCCATTTTGTGAAACGTACCTCAGTGGTACTGCTCTTACCTCAGAGCAGTCAGGTTGGAAGTTCAAGGCCCAGCTGTCCCCAAATCTCCTTGTACATTTGGAGTTGTGTCAGGAAATACATCCAGTATAAAACGTGATGAAATCAAGGCTGTTTCAGTTCAGCTTGGGTTGCTTTACACTGGCCGTCATGCCCGACGCAACTCCAGATGAACAAGGAGATTTGGCGACACGCAAACAAGCCGCCATAAAATAAAAAAATCTCACATACACTTCATTGGGGGAAAACAAATGACATTAAATAAATTAATTAATGTAGTTTGTTTTATTATATTTCACAGCGCCTCAATGTTCATCAATTCAACAAAAACCTTTTTTTGTGTTGCATCTGAGATTTGTGCATTTATGATGTAAAAATGCTGATTAAACATCCTCTACATTTTGTGATTCCCTAATTTTTTGCCAGCAGTTGTTTAATTTTGACAACACATGAACATCTGATCAGTTCTGAGCAGGAAGTGGATCAGCTTTATGGTTGTGTAAGTGCTGACATGTTAGCCAACTGCAACACGGTAACACTCTGTGCGTTTATGGTTTTTCTTTGTTTCAGTTATTTCTCACAGCTGTCATACAGCGGCCAAAAGCTGGGTGAGGAGGTGAGGCGTTCCTACCATCAGTTGGTGCTCATGCTGGTGGAGGCAGTACAAGGTTTCAGCAGCCTCAACGAAAAGTACAACGAATCCTTCTGTCCTTTTTTATTTTGTGTGTATATATGTGGTTACTGTGAGTGTGTGCACGCTGATCTAACCTTTCTGTCCTCTTCATTGATCTGCAGAGCCCTGCTACCAGCTCTGTCCTGTGTGCAGACCTGCTTATTGCACCTTCTGGACGTGAGTTGGGACATACAAGATCTTCCTTTCTTTGTGAAGATTAAGCTTCCTGACCTCCTGCTCAACATGTCCCAGGAGAACATCAGTGTTCATGATATTGCCATCAGGTAATATTAGAAAATGTGACCCACTGTAGTTGTGATCAGATTTATTACTGACAGCCCGGATTTTTAAGTAAAGGATTGAAAAGTTCAGAGAAAAATTGCAAATAAACAAGTTTGTAATATTTCAAAGATTTAAAATAATAATACAATAACATGCTTTTGGAGGGCGGTATTTGCATTATTATCACTTTTTACTGAGATACACAACACATAACGCGTACATAAAAAGTTGGCTCACTTAACTTTTGTCGTGTTGGCTGGCACGAGCTGCTCTCCAAATTTGGCAGTGTGTCCTCATCAAACTGTCTGCTTTAGCTGTTGTTCATTGTCGTACTATCCATGAGAAAATCATCCGGAATATCCATATTGGGACCAAAACACACTTTTCACCTTTTCATCTTTTCCTCTGCTGACAGTTTTTTTTTTCTCTCTCTCTCTTTCCCCCTCTGCGGACAGTTCTTGGGCTGCGTGCGCTATGACGTCATTTGTTTACGCACAGCGGGCGGGTATAGCCAGATAGCATCGACGTAAATCTACAATACTGGCCCAGCAACGCCCCGGTAAAGTGATAATAATAATACAACATGCAATGACAGATATTCGCCCTCGAATATCTGTCATTTTGGGCAACTGGGCGTGAACAGAGGGACTCAGAAAATGCATACCGCATGACAAATGCATGTTATTTGCATTATTATCACTTTTTACTGAGATACACAACACGTAACGTGTACATAAAAAGTTGGCTCACTTTAACTTTTGTTGTGTCGCTTGGCGCGCACACTGCTCTCCAATTTAGCCAGTGCGTCCTCATCAAGCTGTCTGCTTTAGCTGCTGTTCATTGTTGTACTATCCATGAGAAAATCATCCGCAATATCCATATTGGGACCAGCACACACTTCTCGCCTTTTCATCTTTTCCTCTGCGGACAGTTCCCCCCCCCCCCCCCCCCCCCCCCCCCCTCTGCGGACAGTTCTTGGGCAGTGCTATGATGTCATTTGTTTACGCACAGCGGGCGGGTATAGCCAGGTAGCGTTGATGTAAATCTACAGTACCAGCCCAGCAACGCCCCGGTAAAGTGATAATAATGCCCAGTGGTCCTGAACAACAGCAACAACAACAAAAAAAAAAAATACTTTCATATAGTGAAATAAAATAATACAGACTTAAAATGTGTAGCTATTCATATTTCAGTGTGGCCCACATCATCAATGCATTTATTTTTATCAAAAAATTCCCAAATGTATCCTTAAATGCAATCCAGTGGTTCCCCTCTATTAAGGCCACCTGAATTGCACAGTAAACATCAGAAGGGTGGCCTTTGTTGAGGGGGAGACAAAATCCAGCATGTGTACTGTACTCGATAACATATTGCTACAAGCATGAAGTACGTGGAAAAACATCGCAGATTTATTGACTACAGTCAGAGACAAACCATGTCTTCCACTCAATCTAAGTTCAAAACATCACAGCACAAGAACTGTATCTTTTAAAGTCACAAAAATGATGTAAAATCAAAACAAGATCAGCCCACAAAACAGTTAAACAAAAAATCTTTAACTTGTCTGGTAATATCTTATGCCTAGGAAATATCATGATGCAACAGTTTCTTCCTGTAGGGGGTGGCCACTCCTGAGAGGGGCCACTAATGAGGGGGGGGACCACTGTAGTAGATTACTGAGGCCCTCAATGTGCATTCGGGCAGTATTGCCAACTTAGCGACTTTTCAGATCCCTCTAGTGACTTTTTTAAGAATTTTTGATTTAAGTGTTTTTTTTTTTTTCTCAGTAACTTTTCCAAATATGTGAAAGATTATTAGAGTTATACAGAAATAAGATATTTTGAAGTGTTTCCGCATTGTTGAATTATTTTGTTTGGACGAGCAGCCACCTGTCGATATACCTTTCTCTACTCTGATTGGCTGTTGCCGTGTGCTTCACAGCATCCCTCAGGCAAATCAGGGGGAGCCCCACATGATCTGTGACATCGCCTTGATCACGGTCATAGACTGTATGGGTCACTACCGAATGTAGTTCAAGGTTATCTGTTTGCTTGAATTTTTTTCCCTTCAGTGGAACTATTAATTTTTTTTCTAGACCATGTCAATTTTGATCATGTTGGCAATGTCATATTATGAATCCCCTATTTAAAAGCTAATAGATAAAATTATGCTGGTGCTAAATAAAATTCTTTTCATGACCTATATCTTCAAAAACCCAAAGCGTACACTTGTAATCATCATCAGAATATGACCTGGAACATTTGTTAAAATGAAACATCAAACGACCTAGAATGAAACATGTAACTGTTTAGATCAGTGGTGTCCATACTATTCCAGAAAGGGCCGAGAGGGTGCAGGTTTTCGTTGCAGCCACTGACTCCAGCAGGTGATTTCACTGATGAACATCACTTTGTGCAGATGGGACAAGTTCAAAGTGAGATAATCAGGATTGGGCCAAAGAAATACAAACTGTGGTCCTGTGTGGTAAATCTGTCAGGAGTAGGCAGTTCTCAAAAACCTGGTGACTGGGCATGAAGGAGACTAGTGAGGGAAGCCACCAAGACACCTTCTGAAGGAGTTATAAGGTTCTGTGGCTGTGATTGGAGATGCTGTGCACAGCCAAACTTCTGTCTGTTGCCTCACTAGTCGCCGCTTCATGGTGGAGTGGAACAGAGAAGGATTATCTGAAAAAGAAGACATGATGTTTTAGCTAAAGTTTGCCAGAAGGCACATGAGAGACTTCTTGGTATTAAAATTCTCCTGTGTTCCACTCCACCCAACAGGCAAAAGTTACATTTCACTCTGTTTCTCCAGTGACTTTCACAGAAGCCTATAACTGCTTCAGAATTGTAGTGGTTGTCTTGTTGGCTTCCCTCATTTGTCTCCTCCTTTCACACTCAGTCAGTTTTTCAGAACTGATTACTCTAGGCACATTGATTGATGCAGTTGTGAAAAGGGCACAGTCGTCTTAGATGTTTTGAAAATTTTGAGAAATTGGTTAATTTGCATTTATTTCTGAAAACATTTTAAACTCTCTAGTTAAATCAAGATTACGAGTAATTCTGACAAAGGCTGCACACCGGAAACTGTCACAATTTCATTGATGTGAAGTTCATGTTTGATGGCAAAAAGGGTTCATCTGTCAGTAAACAAGTCCTAGTTTGTTTGTGCTTGACTTTTAAATCACACTGTGTGGCCAAAAGTTTCAAAAATGTTTCCTTTACTGTAAAACAGTTATCAGTTAAAAGCAGTAACACAGATCAGTATTTACTGTGACTCATCACATGACAGATATGTGTCTTCAGAATGTATATGTGATCGCTCTATGTATGTACAGTACCGACCACCTTTCCTTGTTGGTGTTTATGATATCAAACAAAGGTCTGAGTGGATTGTGTTGTTTCTGTGATTTGCATGCGTCTTCAGTCAGTGGACGGAGGAGGACGAAATCGCTGACTACAAAAAGAACCAGGAGTGGATGGATGAGTGTATGGATTCGATGTTTGAGAAGTGGTATGAAAAAATCGATGAGGAGGAATCTTCAGAGGACAAGAGGAAGGTACGTCACAGTGCATCATACACAAGTAGCTGTCTGGGGAAAAACATGAGCACTCCCACAATCGTTTTCTACTCACATTTTCTTTTCAACTATGTGAGGGTTTACAACTGTTAAAACCTGCTGGTCCATTTATAAACATTAAAGATCTGGAGAGAACATGGGTGGAAGAACATTAGAAGATTCTTTAAAACACTGGCACAGAAAAAACACCCGGACACAAAGTGTTGGAGATTATGTGGAGCTGATAAAGCAGATCATTTTCACGTGTTTTGGGGGTGTTCCCTAATTAGAAGCTACTTGCAGGAGCTAAAGAAGAATATGGATAAAATACTAAAGGTAGACCTTCCACATACTTTTGAGGTACTTTACCTGGGAAAAAAGGACATGAAGTTTACAAGATTTGGTGATAAACATATCTACACAATAATGCTGGTCGCAAGTAAAAAAGCAATTATGAGAAAATGGATGAATGAGCCACCAAAGTTACAGGACTAGGTTGAAGTAATGCATTATATCAAATCAAATCAATTTTATTTATATAGCGCCAAATCACAACAAACAGTTGCCCCAAGGCGCTTTATATTGTAATGCAAGGCCATACAATAATTACGGAAAAACCCCAACGGTCAAAACGACCCCCTGTGAGCAAGCACTTGGCGACAGTGGGAAGGAAAAACTCCCTTTTAACAAGAAGAAACCTCCAGCAGAACCAGGCTCAGGGAGGGGCAGTCTTCTGCTGGGACTGGTTGGGGCTGAGGGAGAGAACCAGGAAAAAGACATGCTGTGGAGGGGAGTAGAGATCAATCACTAATGATTAAATGCAGAGTGGTGCATACAGAGCAAAAAGAGAAAGAAACACTCAGTGCATCATGGGAACCCCCCAGCAGTCTAAGTCTATAGCAGCATAACTAAGGGATGGTTCAGGGTCACCTGATCCAGCCCTAACTATAAGCTTTAGCAAAAAGGAAAGTTTTAAGCCTAATCTTAAAAGTAGAGAGGGTGTCTGTCTCCCTGATCCGAATTGGGAGCTGGTTCCACAGGAGAGGAGCCTGAAAGCTGAAGGCTCTGCCTCCCATTCTACTCTTACAAACCCTAGGAACTACAAGTAAACCTGCAGTCTGAGAGCGAAGCGCTCTATTGGGGTGATTATCTGTGTGATGGAAAAGCTAACATTTCTTTTGAGACTGGAGGGGGACAGATTTAAAGGACTTTGGGAAAACTGGTTAGAGTACATAAAACCAATTAGATCTGATTTTATTTGAGGATTACAATTACAGTGGGCGAATAGTGAAGAAGAAGGAAAGTGGGGGGAAAAAACAGTCAAACCCTAGTTCATAGCTACAGAAGTTGTAAAGCCTGTTTCTTGTTACTTTAACTTTTTTTTTTCCCCTCCATGTTGGATTTTCACACTGGCAACATTGACTAAATTTTCTCTGTCATAAGTCTTATTTTATCGTATTGTTTATCAAGTCAAAAAGAGGATTTTGTTTCTGGGAAGGGGGAGGAGGGGAGGAAAAAGGGGGGGAAAAAGAAAGGGGAAAAAAAGTTCAGCTGTATTCTTTGTGTGTGCTATAAAGTTCAATAAAAATAAAAAAGTAATAATAAAAAAAAACATTAAAGATCTGTGTGTGCCGAATAAATTCATTCATTCAAAGAGATCCTTGTCATTTGATTGGTGGTTTGTATGTCACGTGATATGGATCATTCGTACCATTTGTCATTATGTACAATTTCCAGTTTTGATTCTATTTAACCTACAATTTTGGTGCTATATGTTTTGTGCTGTTGTATGCCTCAAACTCACACTAGCGGCGACGGTGCTTAGCTTAAAAAGAAACATGGTGTGGTTTGTTTTAGTGACAGACGACGATTTAAACAAGCTTATTGACGGCCTAGTACGCCGTAAGCCATCTGGAGGCATTTGCAATATTTGCTGGGACGTCGCTGGCTGAAATACAAGCTCTGTCTGATGAAGAGCTCGACACATTTCTGTTGCAATTTTATTATTATTTTTTTACTGGACTGAGACGGCAGTCTGTACACGAAGAAGTCGATGCATGGCATCAGCCACAGACTACATTATCAGGATTGCTTTTGAATTATATGACTGTTTTTGCAAGTTGACTGAGAACAATTTTGGATTGGATTGGTCTGCAGGTTGACATTTACAACCTCTGGCAATAATTATGGAATCACTGGCCTTGGAGGATGTTCATTCAGTTGTTTAATTTTGTAGAAAAAAAGCAGATCACAGACATGACACAAAATTAAAGTCATTTCAAATGGCAACTTTCTGGCTTTAAGAAACACTATAAGAAATCAGGAAAAATAATTGTGGCAGTCAGTAACGGTTACTTTTTTAGACCAAGCAGAGGGAAAAAAATATGGACTCACTCAATTCTGAGGAATAAATTATGGAATCACCCTGTAAATTTTCATCCCCAAAACTAACACCTGCGTCAAATCAGATCTGCTCGTTAGTCTGCATCTAAAGAGGAGTGATCACACCTTGGAGAGCTGTTGCACCAAGTGGACTGACATGAATCATGGCTCCAACACGAGAGATGTCAATTGAAACAAAGGAGAGGATTATCAAACTCTTAAAAGAGGGTAAATCATCACGCAATGTTGCAAAAGATGTTGGTTGTTCAGTCAGCTGTGTCTAAACTCTGGACCAAATACAAACATGGGAAGGTTGTTAAAGGCAAACATACTGGTAGACCAAGGAAGACATCAAAGCGTCAAGACAGAAAACTTAAAGCAATATGTCTCAAAAATCGAAAATGAGCAACAAAACAAATGAGCAACAAATGGGAGGAAACTGGAGTCAACGTCTGTGACCGAACTGTAAGAAACCTCCTAAAGGAAATGGGATTTACATACAGAAAAGCTAAACGAAAGCCATCATTAACACCTAAACAGAAAAAAACAAGGTTACAATGGGCTAAGGAAAAGCAATCGTGGACTGTGGATGACTGGATGAAAGTCATATTCAGTGATGAATCTCGAATCTGCATTGGGCAAGGTGATGATGCTGGAACTTTTGTTTGGTGCCGTTCCAGTGAGATTTATAAAGATGACTGCCTGAAGAGAACATGTAAATTTCCACAGTCATTGATGATATGGGGCTGCATGTCAGGTAAAGGCACTGGGGAGATGGCTGTCATTACATCATCAATAAATGCACAAGTTTACGTTGATATTTTGGACACTTTTCTTGTCCCATCAATTGAAAGGATGTTTGGGGATGATGAAATCATGCATCTTGCCATAGAGCAAAAACTGTGAAAACATTCCTTGCAAAAAGACACATAGGGTCAATGTCATGGCCTGCAAATAGTCCGGATCTTAATCCAGTTGAAAATCTTTGGTGGAAGTTGAAGAAAATGGTCCATGACAAGGCTCCAACCTGCAAAGCTGATCTGGCAACAGCAATCAGAGAAAGTTGGAGCCAGATTGATGAAGAGTACTGTTTGTCACTCATTAAGTCCATGCCTCAGAGACTGCAAGCTGTTAGAAAAGCCAGAGGTGGTGCAACAAAATACTAGTGATGTGTTGGAGCGTTCTTTTGTTTTTCATGATTCCATAATTTTTTCCTCAGAATTGAGTGATTCCATATTTTTTTTTCCCTCTGCTTGGTCTAAAAAAGTAACCGTTACTGACTGCCACAATTTTTTTCCCTGATTTCGTATAGTGTTTCTTAAAGCCAGAAAGTTGTCATTTGAAATGACTTTAGTTTTGTGTCATGTCTGTGATCTGCTTTTTTTCTACAAAATTAAACAACTGAATGAACATCCTCCGAGGCCGGTGATTCCATAATTTTTGCCAGGGGTTGTACATTTGCCTGCTGACTCCGCGGTGATTTGGCACCCTGTCTGACCAGTACAATGTATAAAATTATGGCCCGCTCAGGCCACTACAAATATTCACAAAATTCTATTTATTTTACCATTTTTTCTGGTGGCAAAGTCAAATTTATCTCGAACTTCAGGTCAGTGAAATGTATTGAATGGGTTATTCAAGACAATGTACGTCAGTGTAATTTCCCCCACTTTTTTCCACCCCACCCTCATCTCCACAATTCCTTATTAATGTAGCATAGTTCCATCCTTTAATCCCGCGACCCGGCCTCCGATAAGCAATTGAAGATGAGTGACTGAGTGAGTGAGAATCCATTAATGCTCCACACCCAGCAGTTGGTGGCAGTAATGCACCATGTTGGTTTGCAAACAGTCAGTCAACTAAGAAGAAGAGTAGCATCTTTAAATTCTCGGCGCAAGAAGATGCAAACAGAACACTATGAATAAATGAAACACTAATATGTTTAAATTACAACCACCCAAACCCGGACCACAGCCCTGAAAAATGAATGCCAAAGGAATTGGTCAAACGAGGAAGCTATGAGGAATAATTGAGGGAGAGAGACAGGTTCTAAGAGAAAAGTAAAAAAAGGAGTTGCTTTTTTCAGGTCAGTTCCAACTGGGAAACAAGAAAAAAAATCATGACAATATTAAACAAAAATAACAGGTTAAATTGTAACACTTTAACAGTTTTCTTATTCTGCACGTGTTACTGGCATGAAAAAACATGAATGACATGTAAATAAGTAACAAAAAATTTGTCGAAGTTCAGACATAAAGATGTTCAAACAAAATCTGAAATGCAAAAAATGTTGTAAACTAATGTCAATTTTGTGCCATCTTAGTGTTCATTAATTATAGCCTTAGAATGCATAAAATTACATCAAAATGTAAAAACATTCGGCCGCTGTAGTTCACATCTCGCACGTATACCTGGGCCAGTAGAATTTTGTTGGGGCAAGTAATTTCTCAAACTTACTAGCCCTGTGGGCCAGTGGCAATAAGTGGTCAATGTCTAGCCCCGGATTGCTACTTAAAGTTCGTGTTGAACTGTTTGGAACCTCTTGATCTCAAAGGACCAGTGACGCATACCAAAATGTTAAGTGCCTTTTCTCTTGTTTATAAATGAGTAACATATCAAATGACAAGGATCTGTTTTAGGCATTATATAAAACGAATGTTTCTTCATTCATACAATGGTAAGAATATTTCATCTTTTACCTCATGAAATATTCTTACCATTGCATTCACAAACATTCAATATTGTGATTTTGTTTTTTTTCTTTTGGTCATGTGCATCATTTAGCACTAACATGCAATCTGTGTTTTGTTTTCCCCACACACAACATTCTGTGTTAAACCTGTTAAGTAGAATCAGGATCTTTGCTGAGTTACTGTCAAATATGTGACATTACGTCTTAAATATTCTCGTGATATAATCGCACCTGTTTTGCAAATGCAGCCGCAAAAGCAGGAAAATCAGTTGGTGTCATTGAGAAACAAAAATAAAAAAAAAATTGGTTTTGTCCACAGATGCACATGTTCATAGCACGCTACTGCGACCTGCTCAGTGTCTCGATCTCCTGTGACAGCTGTAAGAGGATGGCATATTGGCACCGCTACAGATGTCTGCAGTGCATGGATATGGACCTGTGCAAAACCTGCTTCCTCAGTGAGCTCACATACATGACCGGGACCACCCCTCGGTGTTGAAACAAAATGTTTGAACATGTGTAACTGTGTGGATGATAAGTGATGTGAAGTGGATGTTTTGGGGGGGTACAGGGGCGGGGGGTGGGAGGGCCTAAGGTGCAGATATAAGTGGGATGAAGTTATGGTCATATTGCTAGAAGTATCAAGTTTCATCAGCTGTTAAGATGCAGAATAGCTTCTTTTATTGCATTATGGCAGGTTTTTTTAAACACTAATTTAATTAACCCTCTTAGGGCTGGTAACATGACAGTGCAGCGGATAACTGAAAAAAATGCTTCAAATGGTGATGCAAGCACCCAATTTGGCACACATACTCCTTAGACATTACTCTTTTAAAAATGCCGGATACCCACGTGAACTTTCAATAGGTGGCCAAGAAGGGGTCAATTGAAGTACAGAGGGGTCAAAATTAAAAAATGCTCCAATCATATTGAAAGGTATTCCATATTATTTGTCTGATTATAAAGATTCCAAAAAGGTATAGTTTGGACTATCTATGAATGAATGTTCTGGAGTTATGGGGTAAAAACAGCAAGAACACTGAGAAAGGTCAATTTCAGTTTGTACAGGGGTCAAAAGTTAAAGTTGCTCCAATTTTGGTAAAAAGTTGTGCAAATTACTGGTTGAGCTAATAGGATTAATAAATGGAATAGTTTTGACTGTGTTGTGTGCTTGGTTTGCAAAGTAAAGGTTAAACAATATTAGCATCCATTGGATTCTATGACGTGACATATGCTACTCTGTAACATGATAACTAAGCATGATACATGATGCAAACTATTCCTTTTTAAAACCGTATTCACCCAACTAATGATTTGCATCACCTTTTACCAAAATTGGAGCAACTTTAACTTTTGACCCCTGTACAAATTGAAATTGACCTTTGTCACTGTTCTTGCTGTTTTTACCCCATAACTCCGGAACATTCATTCAGATAGTCCAAACTATACCTTTTTGGAATCTTGATCAGACAAATAACATGGAATACCTTTCAATATGATTGCAGCATTTTTAAATTTTGACCCCGTGTAATACTTCAATTGACCCCTTCTTGGCTGCCTATTGAAAGTTCACATGGGTACCCGGCATTTTTAAAAGAGTAATGTCTAAGGAGTATGTGTGCCAAATTTGGTGCTTGCATCACCATTTGAAGGATCCCTCAGTAAATATTCACTTATCTGCCACACTGACACATGGCGATTGCTGAACGAAGGAAAAAAGTCATCGTCGAGAAAAAATGGACGAATGAGCCGGCACTTCTCCCATTACCTACCGAAAAGTCTCTGAGTGCAGAGCGCCCAAAAGTTGGAAACAAAATCGAAAGTAACAAAAGAAAAATGAAGCGAACAGTGACCTTGACGCTTTGCAGCTGTGGGATCTGATTGTCTTGACAACAGGTCTGTTTTCATTACAATGTGTGCGTGCACATGCACATTGCAGCCAGAGATGGCTGCAACGTGCGTAAATAGTTAAAGTAGTTGATCAAACATACTTGCCGCTATTGTTTCTGTAGGAAAACGTTCCTTTTCATGCCACACATGGATGAGTCATGTTCAGCTCGTCGGATCTTTAGTTATCGATCCGTTCAGATATCATCAACATTCATGCAAGACGGATTTGGGAGGTTGGACGAAGTTGGACGACAATCAAACGGAATGGTGACAGTACGGGAACTACGCAAACGATGAGAAACACCAAGACAGAATCAACATGGAATACGGACGAATTGAAGTTGCCAGGATTCATTCACATTTTTCAGTAGTTTGAAAATTCTGATGAAGCGCCAGCTACAGGAACGAAACTGGACGACGGTTAAACAATGTCTCCGAAAATCAACATAAGTCCAGATTTCTTGTTTTGTTTTGGCTTCAGTGTCCTTCGTAAGTGCCACGTGATGGGGCTTTAGTCCCCAATACCTGCCAGTTTTGATGGGCATCTTTTGTTTAAAACAAATTAATATACCTCCAAATTGTAAAAATTTAGAGATAATTCAGATATTTCAAATTCCTTATTGTGTTTGTAACATGAACTACAAAAGGTAAGGTGCAAGGTTTTCAGTGCAAATGTAAACTGCAGACTTAACAGGTCTGGGGAAGAAAAGAAAATAAACACAAAATTTAACAGAGTGAAAAAGGTGTGCTCAATGCTCAAATTAAAAAGAAAAAATGTGTGTAGTAGCAAAAAAAAAGATTGTATATATATAAAAAAAGAGAAAAGTATGTACAAAACTCTGGATATTTTAGTGGCAGTGGATATTGCACATTAACAAATAACAGATATTATTGACAGATTCTCAAATTTATGGTGATTCCTGAAATCACTTTATTCTATGTCTCATTTAAAATTCTGTCAAAAAAAAACACACAAAACAACAAGCATAAATTCTGTGCTCCTCAGTGCATCTGTGAAGCTTCACGTGACCCACGAGGAAAGCTCATCAACTCAGTGACTGAATTTCAGGTTGATGCAGAGAGAAGAGGAAGTAAAAAGGAAAGAAAAACAGGGAAACAACCATTATTTCCCCCTCTCCTAATACTGGTAACACTTCTGGGCACTTGGAAAAATGTGTAGAAATAGAAATTGTTGTAAATAAAATCATCAAATTCTACTTAACCTTTTGTACTTTTATGATTCATGACATTTTCTTATGCTGTATGAAAGACATTTTTGAGTTGGGTTATACCCATTTCTAGACATGATTGCGCTGTTTCCATTGAGGTGCAGGACTTGCAGTTAGAGTGAAAAATGAGACCACGGGATGTAAGAATGTGGCAGAAGCAGGACATGCAGAGCAGACAGCTGAGTGGATATGGAGCTGGCCTGCTAGTATGTCAACCAGGGTTGGGATACTGCACCAGCAGTGTGGTGTCTCTGTGTTTGGGGAGGCGAAAAGGGTAAAAGTGGCACACTCAAGACCAGAGGAACCTCAGTTTGAGTTAGACAGGAAATCCTTAAAAGCCAGGTTGTACCCGGTGTGCAGTTAGGTCTTTTGCATGGTGGTGCGTGTGTGTTGTAGAGGTCTAGTCCATTTAATCAGTGTGGCAGTCTCTGTGGCATCTTATTATTCTGAGATTATAAAATATCAGAGTGGGATTAAAATATTAGAGCAAAGCTAAATGCGGATCCGTGTGTGTATGTTTGGAACCAGGCGGTGCCAAACCTGAGGGACATGAGGACGACCATGAGATGGTGAACATGGAGTACGCCTGCGATCACTGCCAGGGGCTTATTGTCGGCAGCAGAATCAACTGCAACGTGTGTGAAGACTTTGACCTGTGCTTTGGTTGCTACAGTGCGAAAAAGTATCCAGACAGGTGGAACATTTTATTTTCAGTCTAAAGATGGACTTTGGATTTTCCAGATGTTGCCACTGAATTACTTGGCTTCTTTTCCGTTTCTTAGTCACCTGCCAACTCATCGCATCACTGTGTATCCCATGGTTACCATACGAATCAGCGACCGCCACCGTCTAATCCAGCCCTACATCCACAACTACTCATGGCTGCTGTTTGCCGCTTTGGCTCTCTACACGTCAGACCTGAGCAGTGAGAAGCAGAGTGAAGGAGAGTCTTTGGACGCTGACATGTTGGAACAGACCTCGGCCCTGCAGACGCACTGCTCTCAGCTCATCACTGATTGCTTACTCAAGGGAAAAACTGGCAGAGGTAAATCCACAGCAGATCTTTAACTCGTGTACATGAAAGAGTCCTTCTTAACAGTTATTCTCGTATTAAGTAGCATAAATCCAGCACACCACGTTGGTCTGAGCATAGTACAACTTCATGAAAAGCTTTTACACTTTGCAGGTGTTTTAAAATGAGATCTGTGTTTTTTTCTTTTTGTTTTTTTATTTGTAGTGCCATTTTATACAAACCATCAGCTATGCGCTAATGTGTAAAGTACAGAACTATTGCTGCTCATGTCTGCCATTTCAGTCTATACTTTTTGTTTCATAAATATAGTAGCATCTCCCTCTGGTACAGTCCTCTCTATCACATCCTCCATGTAGGTCTACGGTCTTCAGCCCTGCTCGCTCTGCTTTCCTCCAACGAATCAGCTTCTGATAGTGAGCTGTGTCCACTGTCTCCTGAAACCTCCCAGGAGCTCAGTACGACCACGGACACCTCCTCTCTCCCTGTCAGCACTGCAGCAATCTGCTCTCCATCATCTCCCAGAGACCGGGTGAGCCGCAGCACTCATGTTACAAAACAGTTTTCAAGGTGATGGAGGACTGGGTCCTTGCTGTGGCATGTAGCAGAACCTACAGAATATTACAGGGAAGGGTAATCCATTGAAGCTGTATTTCACTGTCAGAAAGCATCGTCAAGCTGAGTAGGTTTGTGTTACAGTGTCCGTGATACACAAGCAGCAGTGGCCTCGGTGGCCACTGGGCCTGGGTTTTGGAAATAAAACAACCTGACAAACAAGCTCATTTCATGCAACATATGACGTCATCCACACTTGCTCTTAATTGCCATCATGCATACAGTAGTGTTCAGAATAATAGTAGTGCTATGTGACTAAAAAGATTAATCCAGGTTTTGAGTATATTTCTTATTGTTACATGGAAAACAAGGTACCAGTAGATTCAGTAGATTCTCACAAATCCAACAAGACCAAGCATTCATGATATGCACACTCTTAAGGCTATGAAATTGGGCTATTAGTAAAAAAAAAAAAAAGTAGAAAAGGGGGTGTTCACAATAATAGCATCTGCTGTTGACGCTACAAACTCAAAACTGTTATGTTCAAACTGCTTTTTTAGCAATCCTGTGAATCACTAAACTAGTGTTTAGTTGTATAACCACAGTTTTTCATGATTTCTTCACATCTGCGAGGCATTAATTTTGTTGGTTTGGAACCAAGATTTTGCTGGTTTATTAGTGTGCTTGGGTTTCTGTGTAGGCTCTCAGTTGTCCAGTTGGTTTCCATAGTAGAGAAGCTTGAATCTTCGACTGGACTAGGTTGCTTGACGCGAGGACGTTTCGCTTCAAATCACAGAAGCTTCCTCAGCTAAAATTCTTGCTGTGGTGGTCTGACTTCTGTCTTGACTCTTGTAGAGAAGAATAATCAAGAAGTCACAAAAGCTGGAGTTTTAAACTCAACCATACCCCTCCTACTGAGAGGCAGACTGCTATAGGCTAGTGACTAAACAACAGCTCTAATTAGCACCTATTGTGCTCTAGATAGCACCCTCCTAATGACAGGGCAGCTGTCCCTCCTAATGATGGGACGGACCCTCTCATGATGGCTCCTTTGACGACTCTGCTGATGACGTGAATGACTCATTACCATGAACAAAAGACTGAAACTGCTTGGACCTGAGTACCCCATTGTAAACAGGGGATAAAGCGTGTCTCAGACCCCCTCCCCGGTTAAGGCTGGGTTTCAAACGTTTCACGAAGAATGCCTCCTTGACCTCTCTCTCAAACCATTTCTTCTCTCTGGCTAATATTTTTAACTCTCTTAACACAGTCCAAGAAGGCTAAATGGTTGATGGTTGGTTAACCTTCTTGGACTGTGGTGTTACGATTGGAGAGAACAGGCAGCTCCAGACAGGGGTTTACAGAAAACCAACTCACACTGACCAATATCTGCTCTTTGGCTCAAACCACCCCCTTGAACACAAGCTCAGGGTGATCAGGACGCTTCAACACAGAGCCCTACAGGTGCCCACAACTGCAGAGGGAAGGGCTAAAGAACAACAACTTGTCCCTCACATTATGTGGGTACCCACGATGGTCCCTGGACAAAGTGCAGAAGTCCCAGAGAACAAAGAGACCAGATAGACAGGAGACGGAGACAAGAAGAAGAGGAGTGTCTCTCCCTTATTTAGCAGGAGTAGGGGAAAAACTACAGAGGATCTTCAGACAGCACAAAATCCCAGTTTACTTTAAACCGGTTAACACCTTGAGACAGAAATGAGTTCACCCTAAGAACAGGATCCCTAGTTACAAACAGAGCAATGTAGTGTATTCTATCAGATGTCAGGAAAACTGTAACGAACACTACATAGGTGAGACTAAGCAACCTTTACACAAAAGGCTATATCAGCACCGCAGAGAGGGCGCCAGTGGACCTCAGTCTGCAGTTCATCTCCACCTTAAAGACACTAACCACATGTTTGAGGACAAGGGAGTTAAAATATTAGCCAGAGAGAAGAAATGGTTTGAGAGAGGACAAGGAGGCATTCTTCGTGTAACGTTTGAAACCCAGCCTTAACCGGGGAGGGGGTCTGAGACACGCTTTATCCCCTGTTTACAATGGGGTACTCAGGTCCAAGCAGTTTCAGTCTTTTGTTCATGGTAATGAGTCATTAACGTCATCAGCAGAGTCGTCAAGGGAGCCATCATGAGAGGGTCCGTCCCATCATTAGGAGGGACAGCTGCTCTGTCATTAGGAGGGTACTAACTTGAGCACAATAGGTGCTAATTAGAGCTGTTGTTTAGTCACTAGCCTATAGCAGTCTGCCTCTCGGTAGGAGGGGTCTGGTTAGGTTTAAAACTCCAGCTTTTGTGACTTCTTGATTATTCTTCTCTACAAGAGTCAAGACAGAAGTCAGACCACCAGAGCAAGAATTTTAACTGAGGAAGCTTCTGCGATTTGAAGCGAAACATCCTTGTGTCAAGCAACCTAGTCCAGTCGAAGATTCAAGCTTCTCTACTATAGTGTGCTTGGGGTCATTGTCTTGTTGAAACACCCATTTCAAGGGCATGTCCTCTTCAGCATAAGGCAACATGACCTCTTCAAGTATTTTGACATATCCAAACTGATCCATGATACCTGGTATGCGATATATAGGCCCAACACCATAGTAGGAGAAACATGCCCATATCATGATGCTTGCACCACCATGCTTCACTGTCTTCACTGTGAACTGTGGCTTGAATTCAGAGTTTGGGGGTTGTCTCACAAACTATCTGCGGCCCTTGGACCCAAAAAGAACAATTTTACTCTCATCAGTCCACAAAATATTCCTCCATTTCTCTTTAGGCCAGTTGATGTGTTCTTTGGCAAATTGTAACCTCTTCTGCACGTCTTTTATTTAACAGAGGGCCTTTTCGGGGGATTCGTGCAAATAAATTAGCTTCACACAGGCGTCTTCTAACTGTCACAGCAACTTACAGGTAACTCCAGACTGTCTTTGATCATCCTGGAGCTGATCAATGGGTGAGCCTTTGCCGTTCTGGTTATTCTTCTATCCATTTTGATGGTTGTTTTCCGTTTTCTTCCACGCGTCTTTTTTTTTTTTTTTTGTCCATTTTAAAGCATTGGAGATCATTGTAGATGAACAGCCTATAATTTTTTGCACCTGCATATACGTTTTCCCCTTTCCAATCAACTTTTTAATCAAACGTCTTCTGAACATTGTCTTGAACGTCCCATTTTCCTCAGGCTTTCAAAGAGAAAAGCATGTTCAACAGGTGCTGGCTTCATCCTTAAATAGGGGACACCTGATTCACACCTGTTTGTTCCACAAAAATGACGAACTCACTGACTGAATGCCACACTACTATTATTGTGAACACCCCCTTTTCTACTTTTTTTACTAATAGCCCAATTTCATAGCCTTAAGAGTGTGCATATCATGAATGCTTGGTCTTGTTGGATTTGTGAGAATCTACTGAATCTACTGGTACCTTGTTTCCCATGTAACAATAAGAAATATACTCAAAACCTGGATTAATCTTTTTAGTCACATAGCACTACTATTATTCTGAACACTACTGTATATGATGATGGGATTATTCCTTGCAACAAATCCAGACATGACCAGCAGGTGGCAGATATGGGATACTACAATAAACAAAACAAAGTTGCTTTTAAAAATGATCTTGGGCACATCAAAGTTCCCCAAATTTGAATCAGTTTATCCTCACTACATGCTATTTTAAATTGGGGAAATACAAGATTATGGCATTTAATCTGTTTGAAGTATCATGTAAACACTTGGAGTGGATTGATCTGTGTAGTGGTCTGTTCATTCACTTCATTTTACAGGGTATTTGCTTAAACATTTTCAAATACTATGAATTAACATCAGAAATGCTACCTGTTTTTTTAAGTTAAATTATGTGGTGTAAGGTACTTTATACATGCTGTATAAAATTTATTTATTTATTATAATGTTGTTTTTCCTCTCACCACTAGAATAAACCATCAAGGAAGGAAGACTATGCAAAGGAGGCGGACTCTGCTCCCCCAGTTCCATCAGAGATGTTACCTATCTCAAGCACCGGAGAGGAAGATAAACAGAAGCTGGTGACCCAAGACACCTTGGAGTCCCCCAGCCTCAGTCAGACGCCGTCAGTGTCCAGTGAGGACACGCTGTCTCCTCTTGTCCGACGTAAGTACTGAGATTATCTACATGGAATGATGATGCACTGGATTGTCATGGCTTAGTCAAATCAAACCTGTATGTCTTCCTCAGAATCTGGTCCAGACGTCGTCAGCTCTCCAGCATCTGATGTCATCAAAGAGCCAGATCTCCCCCAAGTTCCACTCCAGGAGCACGTGTTTTCAGAATGCTCCAGAGAGAGGATCCTGGGACTGCTAGCAGCCATGCTGCCACCAGCAACACCGGTATGTGATGGCACGGAGCGTCTCCTTCACAAAATAAGGCTGAAAGACTCCATAGTTAAATACAGCAAAACAAATCATTTTATATGCAAAATGTGTATGTTATTGACTCCTCCTTCTTTGTGATACTTGGTATTTACATTTTCAGGTACTTGTGCAAATATAATGTTTGTATTGTCTTTCTTTAATACCCAGGACAGCACCCTGTCCCTGCCCAGTCTGAACACCATCCTGCCTCAGCTTTTCAGAGCAGTCATTTCCAACGCTGGCTCTCTTAACGAGACCTACCACCTCAAGCTGGGACTACTGGGACAGCTGTTGCTCCGAATCCCTCCAACGGAGGCCGATGCCGCGGTTGCGGTGGCGCTGGCCGACAAATATGAGTTGCTGGCACAAGGAGAAGCAGCTGAATCAGACACACACGGCTGGAAGACCACCCAGCTGCTCTTCAGCCTCGGAGCAGTCTGCTTAGACAGGTAACAGGAGGGCACATTTTATCAAAGGGCTGATGCACGTTTGGGAACATGTTACACTGTTGGACCAGTTAACCAGCTGAACCCCAGGAAGTTTCTGGGTGTTTTTCTTTCTTGCTACAGTCAGATTTTTACTCACTGTGGGCTCAATTTTCACTGCACCTGCAAGTCTTTCACCTCTACAGAAAGATCACAATCATGGCTAGATGTAGGGAAAACTCAAAAATCAATTTTGTACAGTATAACACAATTACAGTGTTATTAATCATAATTATTTTATTAAAAATTGAAAAAAGGTGGCATCACGTTTGACCTCCCTCATGGTCCAGCTCATGGTTTCAGTTCCACTGGACATTCCTCTCACATTTTCCTATGCAGGTATAGAATAAAACCTCCAAAAAATTGGAATAATATGACTTCAAATCTTCAACTGACTTGAGGAACATTCTGCCTGATGTTTTTTTAAATTGTAATTATCATGTTAAGAACAAAGATCTGAACATCACAGTCTATTTTATGGTCAGTGTTGCAGACCTTATGGTTTTTTTAAATTGTCCACAGCCCACAGTTCGGTATGTGCAAAATATTGCAGTTTGTTGGTTAAATGGTTTAATGTTGCACCTCAGTTGCGGAAAAGCTTTGGTTTTTAGCAGACTCTGCATTGACAAAACTGTCTGAATTTTAAACTAGAGATGTATTCCAAAGGGATTTTTGATGAAATATCACAATTTCAAGCTTAGATTTGTTTATTTTTCCTGATTGAAGCATTGGGTGCACATGGTTAGTTCAAGGATCATCAGAAATGTGATATTTGAAATACGTTTGCAATCTCTGTGATAGATGTTGTCATTTTTGTTTGTTTTTTTTGTCTTTTAATCCATGTTAGCAGAGGTGGTGGCCAAGTGGTTAATGCGCTTGGTTTCAGTTCGGAAGGTTCTGGGTTCAAATCCCACCTCTGCCACATTTCTCCATGTAATGTGGAGTTGCGTCAGGAAGGGCATCCGGCGTAAAACCTGTGCCAAATCAACATGCAGATCCACCTTGGATTTGCTGTGGCGACCCCGAGTGCAAACAAGGGAGCAGCCGAAGGGACTTACTTAGTTTCAGAGGCTGATAGCAAAAACTATATAAGCTCTTTAAGTACTGCAGATTTAAAGTTATCGCATTTCCTAAACTGTAGTATTAGAGTGAACATATGTTACAGGTTTTATATATTTCATATTATATAAATTTTATATATGTGGTTCAATTTTAAAATGTTGCTCTTCAACACCTTGATATATTTTTAAAGTTGGCACTACTTGGAGAAATATTTTGATGAAAGTGATAATATATATATTTTTTAATTGACTTGTCTTTTCTTATCTTGTATTTGTAGTCGCATTGGTCTGGATTGGGCTTGCACAGTAGCAGATATTCTGCACAGTCTGAACAGCTGTCCCAAGTGGAGAGCAGTCATCGCTGCCTTCACTGACCATTGTTTTCAACAGCTGCCACACACCCTCAAACGCACCAACCTGTTCAGCCTGCTGGTGCTGGTCGGCTTCCCTGAGGTATGTGAAATATTCTACTGGATATTATACACATTAATACCACTGTCATCCCTGGCTTCCTGACCCTTTTGTGACCCCGGTACGTCTCAGGTGCTGTGTGTGGGCACTCAGTCCGTGTTTATTGATAACGCCAATGAGCCACACCAGATGATTTTACTCAAACACTTAACAGAAAAGAACCATGCTGCCGTGGTGGATTGTAAAACACGCAAGAGGAAAACGGGTTAGTGCAGTCGTAGCACTTTTAATAGCTTTGCCGGTAGTCTTATGTAAATGTTAAGTTAACCCTCTGTGTGCTTCCACTCTATCACAGTGAAGGACTACCAACTGATTCAGTCTCAGGATTCTAACACAGGACCGTCAGAAGGTCAAGGCTCCCAGAAGGCCCTACTCAGCCGCTATCTGACCAATTTCACCTCCATCATCAGCCACTTACTGCTGACCAGCCAGGAGAACAGCTCCCCTGAAGCTGTTGAGGCTTCCTGGGTACTGTCTTTGGCCCTGAAAGGCCTCTACAACACACTCAAGGTGCTCGTCCAACCCCGTGCATCTGCTAGCCTCGGACAACGCGTTATCATTTCACCATCTGCCTCACATACATCTGTGGTTCTTGTAATGTCCTCTTTTGACTGACAAGTGTGCCCATTTTAAACAATCACAAGAGAAATTGATTACACAGCCATGAGGGTGTCCTCACCAGTTGACCATCTGATCGGTGACAATGAGCTGCAGAATAACAGCTCATTCTTTAAGACACCATGGTGTATTTTCATTTGGTGTCCATTCCGTTATGAAATTTGAGATGTCGTTAATGATTTTTATCAGGAACCAGGCTACAAGCATTGATGGAATAATGCTGACGGGCCTTTTCTTATACTATGTTGTGTCCTTTTCTAGAAGCATGGGGTGGAACAAGCCCATCAGGCCATCCAGCAATCTGGTTTAATCCAGCTGTTGGTGAGAAAGTGCAGCAAAGGGACAGGCTTCAGCAAACTCTGGTTGCTGCGTGATCTGGAAATCCTTTCCATCATGCTTTACTCCTCCAAACGTGAGATTCATTCCATGGCCCAGGATCCTGAGCGAGACGAAAGAGAACAGGAGAAGGAGCATGATTCGGACCACTCGAGCAGCTGTGCTGACAACTCCGACGTCAGCAGAGTCGACCCCCTTGAAGGTCTTGATGAGCAGACAAAGCTTTGCTTCCAGGTGATAATGAACACTGTATGCCAGAAGCTTCCATATATTATTATGTGATTATCTAATTGTCCTGTTTTCAATTCAGATCACCAGTGATGCCTTAAACGCTCCCTTGTCTATCCTGCGAGCTATGTATGAGTTGCAGATGAAGAGGACTGACTCCTTCTTTCTGGAAGTGCAGAAGAGGTCAGGGTGAACTTCAGGGCTGCAGGTGTAGAAGTCATACTTTCATTCAGATGTTGCTGCTCTGTTTATTTGATGTGAGTTTGTCATTTCTAGATTTGATGGAGAAGAGATAAAAACAGATGAAGCAATCCGTACACTGGCCCAGAAGTGGCAGCCAGCCAAGGAGCCTTGCACTGACGAGAGGAACACCAAGGCAGTGGACACGGACATGATCGTGGTGTCGTGTGTGGTGAGATGTTTTGCAAGTTACCAACTGCAGTAACACATTGAGGTTTTTTAGTAACTACTTTTTGCAAGTGATATAATATCAAAAATGTCCTTTTGACTGTGTTGGTTTTGACATCAGTACTCTGGCTCATGGTCTTGTTCTCACAGTCTAAACCCACTCGCTGTGAAAAGGCCACAGAGGAGCTCAACTCCATGGCCCAGAAGCTGATCACTAATTCTGAGAGCGACCTGCAGCTCAGCTATGCCAAACAGAGACGCACCAAAAGCTCAGCGCTCTTGCACAAGGAACTGGACGTGCGCAGCAATCGGTCCGTCCGTCAGTACCTGGTAAAAGTCAACCAGGCTATCGCCACTCTGTACTCCCGCCATGTGTTGGCCTTGCTGCTGGCCGACTGGCCTGCAGAGGCAGCGCTGAGCGAGGAGGCTGTGGAACTGAACGGCGCCACCCACATGGCCTACATTCTGGACATGCTCATGCAGCTGGAGGAGAGGCCGCTGTGGGAAAAGGTGATGCCCTGTGCGCTCAGCGGAGAAAACATACAGTAGTGTTCAGAATAATAGTAGTGCTATGTGACTAAAAAGATTAATCCAGGTTTTGAGTATATTTCTTATTGTTACATGGAAAACAAGGTACCAGTAGATTCAGTAAATTCTCACAAATCCAATAAGACCAAGCATTCATGATATGCACACTCTTAAGGAATTGGTCTATTAGTAAAAATGTAGAAAAGGGGGTGTTCACAATAATAGTAGCATCTGCTATTGATGCTACAAACTCAAAACTATTATGTTCAAACTGCTTTTTTATCAATCCTGTGAATCACTAAACTAGTATTTAGTTGTATAACCACAGTTTTTCATGATTTCTTCACATCTGCGAGGCATTAATTTTGTTGGTTTGGAACCAAGATTTTGCTGGTTTACTAGTGTGTTTGGGGTCATTGTCTTGTTGAAACACCCATTTCAAGGGCATGTCCTCTTCAGCATAAGGCAACATGACCTCTTCAAGCATTTTGACATATCCAAACTGATCCATGATACCTGGTATGCGATATATAGGCCCAACACCATAGTAGGAGAAACATGCCCATATCATGATGCTTGCACCACCATGCTTCACTGTCTTCACTGTGAACTGTGGCTTGAATTCAGAGTTTGGGGGTCGTTTCACAAACTGTCTGCGGCCCTTGGATGCAAAAAGAACAATTTTACTCTCATCAGTCCACAAAATATTCCTTCATTTCTCTTTAGTCCAGTTGATGTGTTCTTTGGCAAATTGTAACCTCTTCTGCACATGTCTTTTATTTAACAGAGGGACTTTGAGGCGGATTCTTGCAAATAAATTAGCTTCACACAGGCGTCTTCTAACTGTCACAGCACTTACAGGTAACTCCAGACTGTCTTTGATCATCCTGGAGCTGATCAATGGGTGAGCCTTTGCCATTCTGGTTATTCTTCTATCCATTTTGATGGTTGTTTTCCGTTTTCTTCCACACGTCTGTTTTTTTTTATTTTATTTTTTTTATCCATTTTAAAGCATTGGAGATCATTGTAGATGAACAGCCTATAATTTTTTGCACCTGCGTATAAGTTTTCCCCTCTCCAGTCAACTTTTTAATCAAACTACGCTGGTCTTCTGAACAATGTCTTGAACGTCCCATTTTCCTCAGGTTTTCAAAGAGAAAAGCATGTTCAACAGGTGCTGGCTTCATCCTTAAATAGGGGACACCTGATTCACACCTGTTTGTTCCACAAACTTGACGAACTCACTGACTGAATGCCACACTACTATTATTGTGAACACCCCCTTTTCTACTTTTTTTTTTTTTACTAATAGCCCAATTTCATAGCCTTAAGAGTGTGCATATCATGAATGCTTGGTCTTGTTGGATTTGTGAGAATCTACTGAATCTACTGGTACCTTGTTTCCCATGTAACAATAAGAAATATACTCAAAACCTGGATTAATCTTTTTAGTCACATAGCACTACTATTATTCTGAACACTAATGTATAATAAATACGTAATGCATGAGGTGCAGTTGGAGGATTAATGTGGTTGTGATTTATTGTTAGATTCTGCAGAGAGTATTGAAGGGCTGCAGTCAGAGTATGCTGCGCAGTCTGTCCCTAACCGCGTGTCAATTCATGGAGGAACCAGGTATGGACGTGCAGGTCAGAGAGTCCAAACACCCCTATGAGAACAACACAAACTTTGAGGTGAGTTATCAGCAGCCATAACTGAATTCTCCAGCACTGTAGAGCTGACTTATGTATACATTATTATTTTACGTATTTAATATGCTGCTGGTTTGGATTGTAAAGTTCTCTTTTAAAGGTGTAGTCCTTTTTTTTTTTTTTTTTTTTTTTTTTTTTTGCCATGAAAAGGTTCTTTCTTTTCAGCAACACTATAATTTTCTTCCGTGGTATTCAAATAGAGCATTCTAAGTCTTATATCTCCAATATATAATCAAAACTCACTTTGTCTGGAAACAAATTAGGATTTTGACAGACATGGGTTAAAAAATGACTACAAGACATGACACATTTTCTGTGGTCATGTTAAAGATAACATGGGAAGAGGCTGATCCTCCACACTATGCTGCATGTGCTTGCATTTTATTTTAATTTAGCCTTTAATTTAATCAGGTTAGTCCCATTGAGATCATGATCTCTTTTACAAGGGAGACCTGAACAGTTAAATTTTTTTTTTTTTTAAGTTTCCAAATAACTTAACCTGCATGTCTTTGGATGTGGGAGGAAGCCGAAGCACCCGGAGGAAACCCATGCAAACACAGGGAGAACATGCAAACTCCACACAGAAAGGCCACAGCTGGGAATCAATCCCACAATCACCACTAAGCCACCGTGCTGCCGCCGTGTTAGCATCATGGAGCTGAAGAAAGATGATAGACCTGCTGTTTAAAAACAAAAAAGACATTTGAAAGTGATTTTTTTTTTTTTTTTTTTTTTTTTTAAGGCAATTGAAGGACAAAAATAAAGTGATGGATACAGGTAATAAACATAATCCAACAGAGGTCCATCTGGGAAAATGTCAGGTTCACATCTGGAAGTATTTCACATGTAGATTTTTCTGGAAATCCATTGGACAGTTAAGATAACATTCATGCAGGTCGATTGTGTCAGTTATTGATACTAACCTTAGTTAAAGTTTACCAGTTCACTAGTCACTGGGGAGACCAACATTTATCATAGCTTAATTAGGCTTTTTATATATGTTTTTCATGGTTATAAGTTAGAAATTCCGTGTTCCCAGTTTCCACCAGTGCTGTAATGTATTGAAGTAGAAATACTTCTTTACTGTACTTAAGTAGCATTTTGACGTGTCTATACTTTATTTACGTTTCTGGTGACTTTCACTTTTACTCCACTACATTTCCTCAATAAAATGCAAACTTTTATTCCGATACATTTCTCTTAACAATCTTTGTTACGCGTTACTACAATATAAAAGTAGAAGAAATTTGATTGGGCAATGCCTGTTTGTAGAGGTGAAAGTGAGCCGGAGCGCAGCGCCTTTCACCTCTGCAGCATGAAGTGCCGGGTTTGACATAAAATAAGTTTAAAAGACAAAAAATAAAAGAAGACAGGTTGAATCCGCGCCCACACTGAGGAAGCGGACAACTGTGGAGGGGCCATCTGTGCTCTGGACTCCAAAATGCGCACACACGTATACACAAGATCGGCTCCCGCTGGAGTCTAGCGCACGATTGAACAACACACACTTAAGGGGAAAACTTCAGTACTGACAAAACTGGCCAGCGTGTCTGTTTCATTTTGTTTATTTTATTTGAATTTTTCACGGAGAAGCGCTGCATAAAAGCGGTGCCACGTTTTGTATTCGAACAGCAAAGAGTGCACGTTTGGTCGCTTTGCAGTGGTTGGTGGTGGTGACGCTTCTTCTCTACAAGAGTCAAGACAGAAGTCAGACCACCAGAGCAAGAATTTTAGCTGAGGAAGCTTCTGCGATTTGAAGCGAAACGTCCTCGCGTCAAGCAACCCAGTCCAGTCAAAGATTCAAGCTTCTCTACTATGGAAACCACCTGGACAACTGAGAGCCTACACAGAAACATGACGCTTGCATTGTTTTTTGTTTTTGTTTTTATTTTTCCTTAAATTTGGCACAACTATGTAGCTATAAATGACTGTTCTGTTTCAACCTGGCTGTTGTGTTTAACAGAAAAGGGCATGGGGGTCTTCCAGGAAAAAGAACAGCAACTTTATTTACAGCTATATACCTGTTGCTTCACTCATCCTGTCACCAACACCAACTGCTCCGCCAGAGGTGGATCCAACCTTTTATAGGGGCCAATGCCCCCTCCTGGTTTCTCCAGACACCACACTGGCTTTCTTTTCTGTCTCCATTTCACTCTCCACTCGTTTTGGATTTTACTTTTACAACCCCAATTCCAGTGAAGTTAGGACGTTGTGTAAAATATAAATAAAACAGAATATAATGATTTGCAAATCCTCTTCTACCTATATTCAATTGAATACACCACAAAGACATATTTAATATTCAAACTGATAAACTATTATTTTTGTGCAAATATTTGCCTGCAACACGTTTCCAAAAAGCTAGGACAGTGGTTTGTTTACCACTGTATATATCATCTTTCCTTCTAACAACACTCAATAAGCTTTTGGGAACTGAGGACACTGATTGTTGAAGCTTTGTAGGTGGAATTCTTTCCCATTTTTACTTGATGTACGACTTCATTGTGCAACAGTCCGGGGTCTCCGTTGTCGTATTTTGCGCTTCATAATGCGCCACACATTTTCAATGGGCGACAGGTCTGGACTGCAGGCAGGCCAGTCAAGTACCCGCACTCTTTTACTATGAGGCCACAGTGTTGTAACACGTGCAGAATGCGGCTTGGCATTGTCTTGCTGAAATAAGCAGGGACGTCCCTGAAAAAGACGTTGCTTGGATGGCAGCATGTGTTGCTCCAAAACCTGGATGTACCTTTCAGCATTGATGGTGCCATCACAGATGCTGGCTTTTGAACTTTGCGCTGGTAACTATCTGGATGGTCTTTTTTCTCTTTTTTTGTCCGGAGGACACGGCGTCCATGATTTCCAAATGTGGACTCATCAGATCACAGCACACTTTTCCACTTTGCGTCTGTCCATTTCAAATGAGCTCGGGCCCAGAGAAGGCAGCAGCATTTCTAGATGTTGTTGATGTTTGGCTTTCACTTTGCATGGTAGAGTTTTAACTTGCACTTGTAGATGTAGCGACGAACTGTGTTAACTGACAATGGTTTTCTGAAGTGTTCCTGAGCCCACGTGGTAAGATCCTTTACACAATGATGTCGGTTTTCAATGCAGTGCCGCCTGAGGGATCGAAGGTCACGGGCATTCAGTGTTTGTTTTCAGCCTTGCCACTTATGTGTAGAAAGTTCTCCAGATTCTCTGAATCTTCTGATTATATTATGGACTGTAGATGATGGAATCCCTAAATTCCTTGCAATTGAATGTTGAGAAACATTGTTCTTAAACTGTTGGACTAATTTTTTCATGCATTTGTTCACAAAGTGGTGATCCTCACCCCATCTTTGCTTGTGAACGGCTGAGCCTTTTGGGGATGCTCCTTTTATACCCAATCATGACACTCACCTGTTTCCAATTAACCTGTTTACTGTTGGAATGTTCCAAACTGGTGTTCTTTGAGCATTCATCAATTCATCCCAATCTTTTGTTGCCCATCCCAGCTTTTTTGAAACGTGTTGCAGGCATCTATTTCAAAATGACCAAATATTTGCACAAAAGCAATAAAGTTTATCAGTTTGAACATTAAATATCTTGTCTTTGTGGTGTATTCAATTGAATATAGGTTGAAGAGGATTTGCAAATCGTGTTCTGTTATTTACATTTCACACAATGTCCCAACTTCATTGGAATTATGGTTGTACATGTTATATGAGAAATTTACTTTTGATACCTAAGTTCAGTAAATTTCAGTTACTTTAAGACTTTTACTAAAGTAATATTTTTAAAGACTTTATCTTTTACCAAAGTAATTTTATGGTAAGATACTTGAGCTTTCACTCAAGTATCACTTTGAGGTACTTTATACAAGACTGGGTTTCATTGAATGTAGCATGAACTTTGAACCTTGTGTATGTGCACATTGGCTTCCTCTTTCATGTGATTTTCAAGGTCCCAAAGAGCAAACTGGCTACATTTGCACTGCCAGCAAAAGGAAGCATTTTCAGAGTCCCTGTAAAACAGAAAATATCAGGACTGCTTTGAAACCAAAAAGATGACAATCATTTTTATACAATTTGGGGGCCAGTGTCTCAACCCACTTCGGGTGGACACACTTAGCAAGTGTCTTAGTTCCAAACTTACCAAATCTTACACCAGTAAAAACAGCTGTCAATGACATCATTTATTCCAGCAATATGCAGGTGCATTGAGGTCATTTCTTGGAAAATCCCCAGGCCTGATGACTCTGGGTTATCGGGCCCAGAGTCATGGAAATTTAACCCTCCTTTACAACTCATTTCCACCAATATGTATGGTTTTAATCCAGTACTTTCTTCAAAAAGTAAGTGCTTTACTCAAATTACACCCTTAAATCCAATTTCTTGACTTATAGTTTCTTTTTAAAGAAAACATACATTTTGAACACAACATAGCTCCCTCTAAACATCTGTCAGCTGTCATCAGAAATACACAACAAAGCCATTGTCTGACATTTGATCATCATGATAAGTTTGTTAGAGCATCATCTGTCTTTGGCAAAAAATTAAACTATAATACTTCAGGGTACATTTCATGATGCATGTTATGTGAACATCGACAGGAACTACCCCTTCAACATTTTAAAGTCTGCCGTCTTTTTTCTCTTCAGGACAAGGTGCACATTCCAGGAGCCATCTACCTGTCGGTCAAGTTCGACCCCTGCTGCTACACAGAGGAAGGCTGCGACGAGCTTACCATGTCCAGCAGCAGCGATTTCCTCCAAGACCTGCACAACTTCAGCGGCTCGCCCCAGAAGTGGTGTGACTTTGAGATCCCTGGTGAGGATGTGTGTGCATTTGGAGCAGTTAGCTTGGTGGTGGAAATTGTTTAATCATTTTTACAAATGTGTGTTTCTGTACATGTGTTGCTTTTAGGAGATACACTTTACTACAGGTTTATGTCAGACATGAGTAACACTGAGTGGGGCTACAAGTTCACGGTTACCGGAGGACACAGAGGGCATTTCCAAACAGGTTAACACAGATTTTTCATATATGAGCCACGTGACACTTTCACTTCGTAAAGACTAACTCTGCAAAGTACCTTTAGAATGAACCGACGTATAGGTGTGTCATCTTCTTTGTGCTGTCAATTGTCTTTGATCAGGTTTTGAAATACTGAAGCAAATGTTAACTGATGACCAAGTGCTCAGTCACCTGCCATTGACTGATATCTGGGAGTGGCAGGTTGGCGTGGCCTGTCGTCAGACTGGGAACCAACGGCTCCGAGCCATTCATTTGTTGCTCCGCATTCTGCAGCGTGAATCTCACACGTAAGGGTCTAATATTGTTTTTGTATTACTTTTAAATTTTTTTTTTTCCATTTCATGCTTTCAGTACAACTGATTATCTTAATTTTATTCCCATACAGACAGCAGTGACCTTTCTCGCCACTTGTCCTAGGCTTTGTTTTGAAAGAACAGGGCAGACAAGCTCATTTAAACCTATACCTTATATGTTGAGAGTGACGGAGAGTGAAGAAAGAAGCCACTCTCTCTCTCTTTCTCTCTCTGACCCCATTCACTGTGTGCCTCACTTGACCATCTCTCACTGTTTTTTGCTAAAGTTTATTGTTTTTGAGTTATGTTAAACTATTATTCATTCATTCATTTCACTACTCAATTACTGCATTTGAGAGGCTTTTCTACAGCT
Source organism: Thalassophryne amazonica (assembly GCF_902500255.1). NCBI lineage: Eukaryota > Metazoa > Chordata > Actinopteri > Batrachoidiformes > Batrachoididae > Thalassophryne > Thalassophryne amazonica. Next base: position 112,932,100 of record NC_047111.1, on the reverse strand, counting down.
TGGAAATTACAAATACTGTCAAGCATTAACTTGGACTTTGTAGTTAATGAAAGAATTTGTAAGAGGATCTGGTGCACATTTTTATCCCAGCATTTTGTTGTTGTTATTATATAATTCTTGTGAGCCAGGTTATTTTGCATCATGGTGTTTTTGGCATTAATGTCCTGGTCACCAGAGGAGTGAGTGAAAGGATATTTTCAAAGGTTTGCATATGTGCAGAGACTGACAGTCACAGACTTTACCTGTCCCACAGAGTAAATACTATATTTAAATTGTAATCTGTAGCAGGTATTTGATACTCGTCATAGACAAAGATCTGCAGTTCATCCTGAAAGTATTCACAGTCCTTCATGTTTTCCACATTTTGTTATGTTACAGCCTTATTCTAAAATTGAGTAAATTCATTTTTTCCCCTCAAAATTCTACTTGCGACACCCCATAATGACAACATGGGAAAAAAAGGTTTTTTTTTTTAGATTTTTGCAAATTTATTCATAAAATAAAAACTGAAGAAATCTCATGTACTAAAGTATTCACACCCTTTGCTCAATACTTTGTTGATGCACCTTTGGCAGCAATTACAGCCTTAAGTCGTCTTGAATATGATGCCACAAGCTTGGTGCACCTATCTCTGGGCAGTTTTGTCCATTCCTCTTTGCAGCTCCATCAGGTTGAATGGGGAGCGTCGGTGCACAGCCATTTTCAGATCTCTCCAGAGATGTTCAATCAGATTCAGGTCTGGACTCTGGCTGGGCCACTCAAGGACATTCACAGAGTTGTCCTGAAGCCACTCCTTTGATATCTTGGCTGTGTGCTTAGGGTCATTGTCCTGCTGAAAGATGAACTGTTGCCTCAGTCTGAGGTCAAGAGCACTCTGGAGCAGGTTTTCATCCAGGATGTCTCTGTACATTGCTGCATTCATCTTTCTCTCAATCTTGACTAGTCTCCCAGTTCCTGCTGCTGAAAAACATCTCCACAGCATGATGCTGTCATCACCATGCTTCACTGTAGGGATGGTGCCTGGTTTCCTCCAAACATGACACCTGACATTCACACCAAAGAGTTCAATCTTTGTCTCATCAGACCAGAGACTTTTGTTTTTCATGGTCTGAGAGTCCTTCAGGTGCCTTTTGTCAAACTCCAGGCGGGCTGCCATGTGCGTTTTACTCCTGTCTGGCCACTCTGTCATACAGACCTAGTTGGTGGATTGCTGCAGAGATGGTTCTTATTCTGTCATCCGCCAGGGCTCTGGGAAGAGTCTAGGTGGATCCGAACTTCTTACGGATGATGGAGGCCACTGTGCTCATTGGGACCGTCAAAGCAGCAGAAATGTTTCTGTTCCCTTCCCCACATTTGTGCCTCGAGACAATCCTGTCTCAGAGGTCTGCAGACAATTTCTTTGACTTCATGTTTGGTTTGTGTTCTGGCATGCACTATCAACTGTGGGACCTTACATGTAGACAAGTGTCTGCCTTTCCAAATCAACTGAATTTACCCCAGGTGGACTCCAATTAAGCTGAAGAAACATCTGAAGGATGATCAGTGGAAACAGGATGCAACAGAGCTCAATTTTGAGCTTCATGGCAAAGGCTGTGAATACTTGTGTACATGTGATTTCTTAGTTTGTTTGTTTTTTATTATTTTTAATACATTAGCAAAAATCTAAAAAAAAAATTACATTGTCATTATGGGGTATTGTGTGTAGAACTTTGAAAGGAAAAAAAATTTAATGCATTTTGGAATAAGACTGGAACATAACAAAATGTGGAAAAAGTGAAGCGCTGTGAATACTTTCTGGATGCGCGACAGAATTCTAGATTGTCTTCAGCCAAAGTGCATGCCCACATTTCCTGCAATTTAGTTCACTATCAAAACAAATGCCATTCCATGGGGCAGGCAAATACTTTGCCTCATTTTAAAATGTTAGAAAAGTACTTTTTTTTAATGTTTTGCTGGATTTTTCGTTAAATTGGTAGATGTAATGGAAATGCCAGATTATCAGTTGGGTAAAGTTGATTCTTTTTTTATAATGACCTCCCTACCTGGACTGCATTTGTTCTATACCATAGTTGGCAGCCTTTTTATAAATTACTCTTGGTCATTGAATTTTTGTTTTTTGTGTGTGTGTTTTCTTCAGAGCATGTGAGCTGACATTGCTACGACCTTTGTGGGAACTCTTTATGTTGATGGAAAGTACCCCGAGTCAGGATCCAACCTGCATTACTGTACTGCTGCCTCTTCATAGAGCTCTTACCGAATTGTTCTTCATTGCAGAGGCCCGGGCCATCGTAAGTGACACACAATTTTATTCATTTAGGCTACAGAAACATGATTTATAATGGAATACTGTCTGTTTTGTAGTGGCAAATAATTGAAGATGCATCCATGGAGAAAAATACTGTACAATATGAACAAAATAGGTCCTAGCACAGAACCTTGTGTGGGAAAAACACTGTGTACAAACCTGCAGGATCACTGTTATGTTGCTGGACTTCATAGCTTAATACAGTTACTGTGAGTGGTTGTTAGTGTTAATTTTATCACCTGTTTTTTTTTTTGTTTTTTTTGTGTGTTAGACTTTTGTCAAGTTTCCTCCTTACTTTTAGTCATATTTCATCATTCACATACTTTAGTCTCCTTTCAGTCGAGACATTTTACTCTTTTTTTTTTTTTTATTAAAAAAAGATTATTTCTGATTACCATTTCAGTCAATATAGAATCTCACACATCTGAAATACCAAATGTTATCATTTCCTGAGAAAATACACTTGTTGAATGATTAAAGGTTTGATGTTTTTCCCTGATATTTTAAATCTGCACGGCTCCCCATCAGATACAATTAGGCATTTGGTTTTCTTGTAACTCCACAGCATTGTAGGGGAGCAGGTCTTTTGAAACAAAACAGATGTTGGATGTAATTATTCTATTTGCATGTTCAGAATTGGCTGGAAAGTTGTTAAAGCAAAGCAGAATAAAATAAAATAATACTTCAAAATATGTAATGTTTTTATCTATCGTAACAGCCGCAACTTTAGCCAATTTAATTTAAATATGATCCACACTTCATATGTCATTTTCTTATATTTCATGTTATTTGTTTTTATATGTTATAAATAAGTGTTGATCTGACACTTTAACACAGTGTAAATGTAAACTAACATACAGTAACTTTAATCTGAGCTTCAGAGTGTTGATCTGACGCTTTAACACTGTGAGACAGTGTACGAGGTCTGTTAGAAAAGTATCGGACCTTTTTATTTTTTTCAAAATCCTGATGGATTTGAATCACGTTTGCTTGCATGAGCCAACCTTGAACCTTCGTGTACATGCGTGAACTTTTTCACGCCTGTCGATTGTGTCATTTACTTGTAAGCAGCCTTTGTGTGAGGTGTGTGTCGTGCACTCGGTGGATTTTCATTTCAAGGAAAAAGACGGAACAACTGGAGCAACACTGCATCAACTTTTACCAGAAACTGGGCGACAGCCAGGTGGAAACCATTCGGAAGATTCATACGGCTTTCGGTGACGATCCTCTGGGCATCACACAGATTAAGGAGCGGTACAACCGGTTTAAAGACGTCCGCACAACGGTGGAGAGCGAGCCGCGCTCCGGTTGGCCATCAACATGCTGAAATGACCAGATCATTTCCAAAGTGAACGCTGTGGTGATGTGGGACCGTCGTATGACTATCCGAGAAATGTGGAAGAGGTGGACATCAGCACTTTTTCTGCACATTCCACTGTGACAGAAGATTTGGCCATGATAAGAGTGGCGGTGAAATTCATGCCGAAGCTGCTGACAGCGGCGCCAAAGCGTCTCCATGTTGAAGTCTCACAGGACATGTTGTAATATGCCCACCTCTTCCACAACTTCTCAGATAGTCACACAACTGAAAAGTCACCGAAAGCCGTCTCAATCATCCGAATGGTTTCCACCTGGCTGTCACCCAGTTTCTGGTAAAATTTGATGCAGTGCTGCTCCAGTCGTTCTGTCTTTTAACTTGAAACAAAAATCCGCCGAGCGCACTGCACACGTCCTCACACAAAGACTGCTTACCAGAAAATGATACAATCGACAGGCGTGAAAAAGTTCACACATGCGCACGAAGGTTCAAGGTTTGCTCATGTAAGCACATATGATTCAAATCCATCAGGTTTTTGCAAAAAATAAAAAGGTCGGATACTTTTCTAACAGACCTCGTAAATGTAAACTCTTTCATTAAATATTGGATTTCATTAAAGAATGGATTTACTCTGCAGCATGTTTATTATGTATTTATTTTTTGACTAGTAGCTTGATGTGCGATGTTATTAGTTCTGTTGTCTTCTTAAATGCACGTCATTAAACACAAACATTTTGGCTTTTAGGTTCCTAAAGTTTGTAAGAAAAATGCAGGATGACCCTCGGCCTCCTGTCTGCAGGAGGAGACGGAGGACAAAACAGAGGCGTTATTTTAAAAATCGATTTTTGAACGCTCAAACGTCCCGCACATTCTCAAATGCACCCACGGTACTTTTTCTATGTTGCACCCAACCGTGATGATTTTGCATCAGAATGGCATCAGCGCGATCTCTGCTGAAGGCCGTACCCATTTATGAGCTCGGTGGACTGTGACAGTGCACTCCACTCAAAGGACACAAACACGCGTCATGAGAGGGATTCAAACCCAGGTCTACGTATTGGCGGACCAGCTCTTTATCCACTCAGCTACGTGCTAAAAATAGTAACATTTGCACCTATCTTTACCTGAGGCTCTTTTGTTTTGGTCTCTATTTCTTTTTTTTTTTTGAGAGGGGGATTGCCCCCCCCCCCCAGCCCACCTGGGCTTGGGACCAAGCCCGGCCCTGCTATCTACCAGACTGTGTTGCTCTGCAGACGGTTTGAGAGGAGAAATGTTTTAGATTTTGTCTGTTCGCTCTCTCTTGCTCAGTTATCTTCAGTTATTGAACAAGAAAAGTCTGAAAGGTTATGAACCTGTTGCCCTTTGTTTTCCTTCCAAAGACTGAGTCTGTCTCAGAAAAGTTCTGACAATCACCTGAGACACACAGGATGTTTTTTTTTTTTTTCTTCATTGCTTGTCATATTTGCTCACGGGTTGCTGCAGAATTTGAGGGCAATGGGAGGCTCAGCTGAAGCAGTGTAAAGAAACTAACACCAGGGGGCAGCAGCACCACTTAATGGGACAGAATGGTGTTTGCAGTAACTGATATGGAGCTGTTTGGCAAATCCCAGCAGCCTGTTTGTCATCACAGAGCATGACGTGTGTTTCAGCACTCAGCCATGTTTGTCACCTTCAGCTCATCAGCACATTGTGAAGGTCACAGCACAGGTCGCTGAGAAGGAAGGAGAGGGTTATGAATCAGCAGTTTGTCAAGGAAAAGAACACACAGTAACACCGGGAGTCACAACAGCTATTAATTTATTATTATTATTATTATTATTATGATGCTGCCTGGCTTGCCAAGTTTCCTGAAGCTTGTAAAAAGCATCCAGTCCCACTTGTGTCAGATCTCACCCTGAGCGGTAATCAGTGTCGCGCTGGATTCAGGATGTGGTTCAAGCTACCAGATCAGATTTTGCAAAGCGGCTGTTGGTGCCTTTTATTTGAAAGTAAATTACATTTGGTTCTGTGCACCATCTGTAGGAGACTGAAGTCAGACTGGATGAAGCTGCTCCGTTCCTCCATCACGTCTGCATTTAGCCGCTGATTGTTTTGTAATGAGCAGATTTCTCAGCCGAAGCAGAACGCAGACAGGAAATAAGACTATTTAAGACCAGAGTGCAAAAAGTAAAACTGCTCATCCTGAAACAGTCTCATAAAAGCTCCTTCAGCTTGTGTTAAGTGAAACCACATACTTGCATGGGAGTTGTCGCTTAAGGTTGAGTTTGTCTAATGACTTGGAGGAGTTGGATACCACCCTATTTTTACTTTTGGGAGATTACTCTCCTCCGCTCACACCTCCTTTTCCGATTAGCTGGACCAAGGAAGGAATGAGTGAATTCACCCACTAAGACCACAAACCATCTGCTTTAGGAAATGGAAATATCTGACATTCAGACAAGCTCCTCTGATACATGATGTCACTATAGCAACTGCTGGCATGCTACGCACAAGCTGTTGCTGCCTTGCATATGCACTCAGTGGTCGTAATAATAATTCCTATTTACAAGTACAAAGTTTCAATTGGAAGTCGTAATTCCAACTCACCTCATTCAAACCCCATGCACCCGGAGTTCACAATCCAAGATGGCTGCTCCGAGCGTCAACTAAGTGAAAGAAGTGAAAACTGTAGTTTTTAAACACTTCTGTCTGTTTTTGTGTCCAGTTTCATAAGTCATATGCACACTACTGTCCTGCTGTTGTCTGTGGTCCCATGATGTGCTTTTATTGACGTCATTTTAAAATGTCATTATTTTATGTACAATGGAACCTCGGTTTTAGAACTTAATTATTGGTTCCTAAATGTTGTTCTTAAACCAAAACTAATTTTCTCATAAAAAACAATGTAAAATGGATTAATCAGTTCCTGGCCCTAAAAATAACACATTTTTAACAGCATTTCATGCATAAAAGGCAGACAAAATACAAAGAATATGCATAGTATCTTATACAAAATACTGTACAGTAATTGACTGTTTTACTATAATTTAATTTCGCCTTACCTGTTCAGAAGAGACCATGAGAACATCAGGTAGCTGAACTTCTGAGCGGATCAGGCACCTCTGTTGCAGTGAAACTCTGGTCAGATTTAGTGTTGTATGCTAATGAGAGTTAGAAATGTAACTACAGTTCTATGAATTCCGGATGACTGCCAGAGGGCGGTGCTTTAGCACCTGGATAACTACATGTGCGCAGCACAGAGGTCGAGAATATATACCAACAAAGTCACACCATTGAATGTGACCTGGGTGACGTCACTGGTTGTCTTTATATACCAGACGCACCCAGCGCTCGCTTCTTTTCGGAATGAACTCGAAAAGTCACTCATTGAACTCTGAGTGACAAGCAAATCTGGTGGTCATCTGGAATTCATAGAACCGTAGTTACATTCGTAACTCTCATTCTATTTCATTCCCCCTGACCGCCAGAGGGCGGTGCTTTAGCACCTGGATGACTTAATACCAACAAGGTCACGAAGAGTCACACTCACCTCTCATCAGCAGTGGGGAGTGGAGGCAGACAACACCGCAGGAGGAGCGGCCACATTCAGTCTGTAATAGCGGGCGAAGGTACAGGATGAAGCCCACGTAGCAGCAGCACAAATATCACTCAAAGGGACACCTCTCAGTGCAGCCCAGGAGGTGGACACCCCTCTGGTGGAATGGCACGTAACCTTAGGAGGCTGAAGACCTCTGGACCTGTATACTTGTAAAATGTCATCCGCGACCCAATGCGAGAGTCGCTGCTTTGAGACAGCACAGCCTCTTTTGTGATCACCGTAACACACAAACAGGGCATCCGTTTTCCGGATCCCGGCAGTCGCACTAATGTACTGCTTCAACATTCGGACAGGACACAGGGAACCTGAAACAGATAATCCTGGATCAGAATGCGGGACATACACAGCCAAGGAAACTGGCTGGTTAACATGAAAAGTTGAAATTCTCTTGGGTAAAAAGGACGGATTAGGCCACAGCGTAACCCCAGATCTGTCAGAATTCCATCGCAAACAGTCCCCAGTGACTGATAGGGCATGGAGCTCTCCCACCCGCTTAGCCGAAGACAGTGCAAGTAGAAAGGCAGTCTTCACTGACACCCATTTAAGATCAGCACTTTCAACTGGTTCGAAAGGGGATAAGCTTAAACCCTCCAGGACTAGAGGAAGGTCCCATGAAGGTACGTGTGCAAGCCTTGGAGGCCGCAAACGTAGAGCACCTTTCAAAAAACGACACACTAAGAGGTGTGAACCCACTGACCGGCCATCAACGTAGACGTGCTGGGCAGAGATTGCAGCAACATAAACCTTCAAGGTAGCGACAGAAAGTCCTTTCTCCAGCAGGAGAATAGGCACAGGGCAATGCTCCGGGTCTAACTTTTGTTTCTCACACCACCGCGCAAACAGCTTCCATCTGTTGTCATACAAAGCCCTGGTAGAAGCAGTACGTTAATTAAGGATAGTCTGAACAACAGCCTGGTCACAAGAACTTAACAAGGAGTCTGGCCCCTCAACGGCCACACATACAGTTGAAGGCGTTCTGGGTGAGGGTGCCAAATCCTCCCCTGTAGCTGTGACAACAAATCCTTCCTCTCCGGGAGAGCCCAAGGTTCTCCCTTGAGGAGTTTGTAAATCATGGGAAACCAAATTCTCCCAGGCCAGAATGGAGCAACCAGCAGCACCCTGTGGCTGCTCTGATCTATCCTGTGCAGTGTCAACATCAGCAGCGGGAGAAGAGGGAAGGCATAAAGGAGGCAATCCGGCCACGGGTGAGCCAATGCATCCTGCCCCAGCGGGCTGTCTGGTTCCAAGAGGGAGTACCATCATGGGCAATGTGTCGAGGTGCTTGAAGCGAAAAGGTCCACTTCCACTGCACCATATTTCTGCCAGATCATTTGGACCACAATCGGGTTCAGTCTCCACTCTCCCGGTGGTGGTTTCTGTCTGGAGAGTAAATGCGCTGCGCTGTTCTGTACACCGGGCAGATGAACTGCTCTGACACTCTGAAGGCGAGGCAACGCCCATAAGAGAAGCTTCCGAGTTTCTGCCAATGAGTGATTGGACCTGGTGCCCCCCTGATGGTTTATGTGATAGACTGTTGACGTGTTGTCCGACCGGACAAGAACATGTCTTCCTCTCAGGGCCAGGAGGAAATGCTTGAGAGCCAGTCGCACAGCGCGAAGCTCCAGCACGTTTATGTGTTGGAGTCTCTCCTGGGGACTCCAGACACCCATCACCATCCTGTGATTCCACACGGCCCCCCAACCTTTGAGTGATGCATCTGTAACAACCACCTCTCGGCGAGAAGGAACAGAGCCTAGAGGGACACCCTTGCAGATGAAGTCCACGTTCCCCCAGGGTTTGAGGTGCAGAAGGCACTGGTTGGAGAGTCGTACAAGCCTGTGCTGATGCAACTTTGAGTTGAGGCCTAGGTTCTGTAGGGGACTTAAATCTGTAGGGGACTTAAGAACAGAAGTCCCAAAGGTACCACTAGCGGCACTGCAGTCAATTTGCCCATCAACCGGAGTAGCAAAGCAAAAGGCAGCGTCACAGCCCTTTGAATGTGTGAGACAAGACGAATTACATCGTCCACTTTCTGCGGGGTGGCGATGCAGTCATAGTCATGGAGTTGATGGCAATGCCGATGGTCATTTGTTGACTGGGAACAAGAGAACTCTTTGCAAAGTTCACTGTGAGTCCTAAATGAGAGACATGGTTCAGTAGAAGAGTTGTGTTGTTGTGCGCCTGCTCCTGAGTCGGAGCGCAGACAAGCCAATCGTCTAAATAGGGTAGGATTCTTAATCCAAGAGCTTGCAGTGGGGCTAGTGCTGCAGCCATACATCTGGTAAATGTACAACGGGCAAGAGAGAGGCCGAAAGGAAGCACCCTGAACTGGTATGCCTGACCTTCGAAAGCAAAGCCGAGAAACTGCCTGTGATGAGGCGCCACTGGCACATGGAAATAGGCGTCTTTTAAGTCGACACTTGTGAACCAGTCTCCTGGTGTGATAGTTTGAAGGACGTCTACTGTGCGGAGCATGTGAAACTGCAGCACTTTGATATAACGATTCAGACGTCGGAGATCGAGGATAGGACGAAAGCCGCCATCCTTCTTTGGAACAAGGAAGTAAATTGAATAGAACCCCCTGAGCTGGTCTGAACTGTGAACTGGCTCTATGGCCCCCTTCTCCAGGAGTTCCAAAATCTCCCGTTGTAGGGCAGCAGACTGCACCGAGTTGGAAACAACAGTCATCCTCACCCCATTGAACTTTGGAGGACGACATCTGAACTGAATTCTGTAACCTTCGAACAAGGTTGAAATGACCCATGGGTCTTGAACTTGAGCCTCCCAGTGGCTGAGTTGATTTCGTGAAAAATGGCTGGGGGCAAACATTGGCAGTCAGACCCGACCACCTGTGCCTCGCATCCCTGGGCACGATTACTGGAAGCTCTACGAAACCGTTCAGTTCTCGGGGGTCTGCCCGTAGGCTCACGAAAGGCAGGCTGCTGGGAGAGCTGGCCCTCAACTGCAAAAGCTCTGGGAGTCGATGGAAGCCTGGATGTAGAGTGAAAAGCTGTAGCACGTCTGACTGGCTGAGGTCTGGAAGACCGGTGTAGGTCAACAAACTGTTGCCGAGATTTACTAGCCTCAACAGCACGCTCCGTTTGTTGGACCGCAGGTCCAAATACTTGGCCTGGAAGAACCGGCAGCGAACGGAGTGTGCCTCTGCAGGATTCAGATAGGGGAGACTGTGCAAGCCACACCTGATGTCTAGTGATGGTAAGAGTTGACATCAGTCTGCCAAGCTCTCTGGACATATAAGCAAAGGTTTGGAATGAGGCATCACTAAGAATTTGCGTAGCATCATCAACCTCTGCCTCCCTCAAAGACTTTGAGAGGGCAAGGGCTAAATGGGACAGTGAGTTGCCTAGGCGACCGATGCGAGCAGCTATGTCATAGCTTTTGGGGAGGAGGTCATCAGTGATCCTACACTGAGGACGTGGGCAGTGGGCATCCGGCCGAGCAGCATCAGCTGGAGCCACAACCAGGTTCGCAATCGCTGTCAACGGCGGGCATACGGTTCAGACCATACTGCGCTGAATCACACATAGAGCTACGGGCTCTGCAGTCCTGTGATAGATGGGTTAATGATTTGGGGTCCACCCAACATCGGTGAAGTTCCTCGATATATGGTTGTGAAACTGGAACATTGAACTCAGGCTTCTGAGTGACTTTGAAAAAGGCACTTGAAGCGGTGGTTTCCGCAGGGGGATTGTCGACCCCAAGCCTGGATAAAGCCAACTGAACAGCTTGCTTGACAAAGGATAGTCCAGGTCCGGTTTGCGGCATGGACTCTACCTCAGAGGTATGAGAGTCCACTAATGAATGGCTTGGAGAAAGACCCCTCTCATCCTTATTCTCCACACAGTTTATATCACTTGTCATGTACAAGGAATCAGTTGCAGCAATAGACACGACATCTTCCTCCTGCTGAGTAACTACATTGGTCTGATCAGCCTCATTAGGGACAACAGGAACTGTCACTGCATCCCTAGGCTGTAGATTCAGAAGCAAGGACTTAATCTGAGCAAACTCAGAAGTCGTTTCGACCTCTTCAGCCAAAGCATGGTCATGAGTAACCTTCTTAGCAGAAGGGGCTCCTGCATGTGGGCGTTTACGGCGCTTTGGTTCCTTCCTGGGGCTGGAGGCCAAAGTCGCACTAGATATTCCACTTTCCAATGCCGCAGGTCTAGCAGATCTCTCTGCCAGTGGCATACTGGCACAATTAAGGCAGGCATCGCCAGTCAGGGCTTCCCTCAGGTGTCCGATCCCAAGACAGGAAGGGCAAAACATATGTCCATCATCTGGGCTCAAGAGAGCCAAACACGTACTACAGCCATGCAACAAAGGCCCTGTCAACATTGTGGACTGCGTGCAGATGGCTAACGCAAGCCCTGATGGTTACAAATGGAAAGACAAAGCGTGAATCACACGCAGTGTAAATAGTAACACGAGGCACGGAGCGTGAAGCACTCACAGTCGTCGACTTGACACGAGGCACGGAGTATGAAGCACTCACAGCCGCAGACTCGACACGAGGCACGGAGCGTGAAACACTCGCAGTGTAAAAGCTAATACAAGGCCCGAAGCATGAAACACTCACAGCCACTGTAATAACACGATGCACATAGCCGAAAAACTCACAGCCCAAGTGCTAAGTCACTTAGAGCAAGGACGACAACACTAGCTGCTAGCGGAGCTGTTAAACTTAGCAAATGGCGGCAGTGCAGACGAAGTACTTCAAGGAGTGGAAAACATTCACGGCAAGCCCAACACAGTACACTATACTGGTTCTGATACACACACTACCACGTAGTTAACGGGGTTAGTGACACAACTAAACAAATAGCCAGCTTTCATCGAAACAACACAGCTAATGTGCACAGAGGAAAATACCCAGCAGGGCAGCGGCAAAGGCGCACACCCGGCGTTTAGGAAGGTGTACTCACGACAGGCGTCAAAGAATACAAAAAACGGTGAAGCCGTGTCTCGTAGCCTCTGGAGGACGTGTGCAGTGCACGTAGCTCCAACCGAAGGTGGGTTGCGAGGCTACAAGCGAGAGTGGCAATCGCAGCTAAATGCGTTCTCAACCTCTAAGAATGCGAGAATGTAGAAAAGAAGCGAGCGCTGGGTGCGTCTGGTATATAAAGACAACCAGTGACATCACCCAGGTCACATTCAATGGTGTGACTTTGTTGGTATATATTCTCGACCTCTGTGCTGCGCACATGTAGTTATCCAGGTGCTAAAGCACCGCCCTCTGGCAGTCAGGAGGAATGAAATAGAACAGCATTAGCATGTTAACAGCTGTTGCTAGCTTCACCCGTTATCTCCACTTACTATCATTAATAAAAATATGCAGCTTGTAACTGTTAATGTCCACAACAAACTAAATCATTAGGAGAACCACCACACATTCCCCAAAAATATGACTTCAAAACTTGAAGTCTGACTTTCTTGCTGCTTCTTCTGTTTTTTTTGGCAGGTTGCAACCCAATACGTGAATTACTGCCACCTACTGTGGCGGACGTGTTTGTGAACCAAGACTTTGTCTGAAAAGTGATGCATTTTTCATTCGAAAAATGTGTTCATGAGCGTTTAACACAGAACAAGATTTGCATATGTGCCTTGAAAAAGTGGTTGGGGGGGGGGGGGGGAGGGGTCCTTATACTCTGGGCCAAATCGTGCCAATGCACTATATTTGATCTCTCTTCTCATATGAAAATCCTTCTCAGTTCTTCTTCACCATGAAACTGTGACTGAAGACAACAACTGAACTGTCCACAGTTCCTCCAGTCACAGCCACAGACTCCTTCACATCCTTCTGAGTTATCGTTGGTGTCGTAGTGGCTCCTCTTTGCATTACAGCAGCTCAGTGGCATCAGGAGTTGTTGAGGTGGATTCCGCTGGGATTCAGTGAACTCTCTCAAAGGAAGTTTGGAACATTGTGTCACGCACTGCCATCTGTATAAATGGTCTTAGGATGTTCCCCGGCGTAAACAGTCGGGGTGCTTGCTGATGGACGGTGAAGCGTGTGTCTGGCTTCTGTCTGCAGCACTGCAAAAGCTCCGTTTGATCGGGTGACTCTTATCTGTGCTTTGGCAGCCTCAACAACGTGGAGCCACTCTTTAGTTTGTTTACAGTTTTTAATACTTTTAATACTTCCACTGTTCAGTTTCATGCTCAGATGAAAGTGAAAAGAGGTCAGAGGTCACTTGTAACTGCCTGCGTTTCCTCTGTACACTCCACAGGCAGTTTTGGGGATGAGATTATGTGTGTTTCTTTTATGATGTGTGTTCCAGGCTCAGGACACCGCGCAGGAGTACCTATTAGCCATGACCACTGACGAGCAGCTCCTCAATCACATGGCAAAGGTATAACACTTTTATTATTCCTTGTGTATCATGACAACAAGTGTAATGTGTAGCTGTGGATCCAGTCAGCTGCAGGATGAAAATGTCACTTAAAGCCACAGTATGTAGGATTTGGTGTCATCTAGTGGTGATTTTGCAGATTGCATTATGCTGCAGCTGGTTGTAATTTTGATTCCTTCCAAGATTTTGTTTGCTTGGTGATGGGGATTCATGTCACGTTGACTTGTGAAAAGCAGTATGTATGATCCTCCATGTTAAGTCTAAGGCAGGGGTGCCCAGCCTGTTTGAACCGAGTTCTACTTTTAAAGTCAACAGTGTATTGAGATCTACCGAGCCATATGGAACGCCACAGCGTAGCTGCAACATATTGTGCACCAATATAATAACAATTTTCTAGCACGTTTTAACAATAATAATGCATCATTGAAGTAAGTGTGCTTGGTGGAAAGGTTTCTGTGTAGGCTCTCAGTTGTCCAGGTGGTTTCCGTAGTAGAGAAGCTTGAATCTTCGACTGGACTGGGTTGCTTGACGTGAGGACGTTTCGCTTCAAATCACAGAAGCTTCCTCAGCTAAAATTCTTGCTCTGGTAGTCTGACTTCTGTCTTGACTCTTGTAGAGAAAAGACAGGAGTCCCGCTCCTAATTCCCTTTCTTCAGTAAAACCACATTTACATTGCAGATAAGACAGATGGATTTGCCATGCGAATAAATGAAAAAATAATCCAGGATGAAAATAATTTTTCATTTCTTATCCACCATAGAAGAGCTCTTCTTCTTCTCTGGCATTTAACAGCAGCCGGCATCCTTGTTGGTGCATTGCTGCCACCTGCTGCATCAGTCTGTTATAGCAGCATCTGTCCGGGGACAGATTTTTTTTTTTTTTTTTTTCATGCAATCGACTGGAACTCAGCCCGCAATCGACCGGTTGGGCACGCCAGGTCTAAGGGCTGTGCTGCAGAATGTGCCCCTTTTGAACTACTGTACCAACATGCCGGCCTCCGTGAGGGGGGTCCGCACCCATGAAGTGCTCATTCTCAGCTCATCAATATACATTTGGTGCTGTTAGATCTTAGTGCTGCGTTTGATACCGTGGATCATATTTTGCTCGATGGGCTGGAGAATCCTTTTGGGATTACTGGAAGTACCCTTGCATGGTTGACGTCATACCTGTCCAGTCGTTTTCATTGTTTTGTATAATAACAGTACCTCTAACTTTAGTGACATGAAATTCTGGGTTCCACAGGGATCCGTTTTAGACTCCCTGCTTTTCTGCCTTTATGTAGCACCCCTTGGGCATATACTGTGGCGTTTTGGGATTGCCTTTCATTGTTGTGCTGATGATACTCAGTTGTACATGCCGATAACTGCGGGAAATCTCATTCCCATAAAATCTCTGGAGGACTGCCTTGCATCAGTGAGAGGCTACATGTCTAGCGACTTCCTACTTTTAAACTCTGATAAGATTGAAATGATGGTTCTTGGTCCAGTGAGACATTGGCATCAATTTGACCAGCTAGTGCTCAGCCTGGGTTTGTGTGGTCATACATCATACGGACAAAGTGAGGAACCTTGGGGTAATTTTTTTATCCCACATTGTCCTTTGACCTCCATATTAAGGATATTACCAGGGCTGCTTTTTTCCATCTGCGAAATATAGCGAAGATTCGCCCCATCCTGTCTATGGCTGACACTGAGACCCTTCATGTTTTTGTTTATTCTAGATTGGATTATTGTAATGTCCTATTTTCAGGGTTACTGCAGTCCAGCATTAAGGGTCTCCAGCTGGTTCAGAATACTGCTGCCAGACTTTTGACATGAAGCAGAAAGTTTGAACATATTACACCCATTCTGGCATCTTTGCACTGACTTCCTGTCTCTAAGAGAAGATTTTAAGGTCTTGCTGCTAACCTATAGAAGTCATGGACTGGTACCTTCTTACCTAGCCGATTTGGTGAAACCCTACGTACCGGCCCGGGTTTTGCGGTCGCAGGATGCGGGTCTACTGTGTTCCTAGGGTGATGAAGTAGTCAGCGTGTCAAAGAGCCTTCTCTTACCGTACACCCGCTCTATGGAACAGTCTCCCTGCGACTGTGAGGCAGTCAGATTCTGTGGACATTTTTAAATCAAGACTAAAAACGTATTTTTACTCTCTTATGAATAGCTTTTATTTTTTTTATCTTTTTTATTCTTTTACTTGTCTTTGTGTATTTGAATCTTTTATATTACTCATTTTGATTTTGAACTGTCTTGTGTGAGGCACAACTTGAGGCAACTTTTGTTGTGATTTGACACGTTATAAGTTGAATAAATTGAATTGAACATTGTTTATGTGGACCATTGTATAGATGAATACAGTTTCATTTCCACTGAATCCTTTGCAGTGTAGCTTTAAGGAAGTTGTCTTTGCGCTTTGAGTGATTTTGCATGTTGCGTTATTATGCAACTCTTTGAACCATGCAGTCAGATTGATTGATTTGGTGTGAGTCAGCGTGCAGCCGGAGATTCTTTTGGTTGTGACTCACAGAGCTGTTGACACCCAGCAGATCCCGCGTCACGCCCCCTCCCCTTGTTCGGCGCGAGTGTGGGCTGCGCTCGGGACTAATGTATTTGATAATTACACTCCATTAGAGTTTGTGGCAGAGCGCGCCCCAGCGCACGAGCTGAAAGGTCGCTGGGCAGAGGAGAGGACAGGAGGAGGCAGCGGTGGAGGAACAGCATTGTGGGTGGTTCTGTGGAGTGGTTACTTAACGCTGGTCAGGTTAAAAACAAAACCACAGGTAACTCAGCTGTATCACAATAACGAGATGAAGTGTCCAGGAGTGAACAAGCTGAGCAGATTGATCTTAGAAAGTGTTGTGGGATTGTTCTCATGCTTGCTTTTCCTCATTCAGTGTTGACTTAATACAAAACAAACAAAAACTCATTGAGCAGCATTAAAAACAAGATAAGCAGTTTTGTTTCTCCAGAGGCTGGAGTTTCCTGGGAATTTCTGGGAAGTATTTATACGGGACATTGTTAGTTTGACATGTTACACGAGTATCGACAAGCTGTATTAAAGGCAGTGGTGGGCACAGTTCCGATAACCGATAATTATCCAAGATAATGTTTTCATTATCGGATTATCTTTTTAGATGACTTTAAAAAGCATTATCAGACTAATTATCTTGCGATAAATTTTTTTTCCGATAATTTGTGGTAAATGAAGCTGAACAGCCACAAATATTTATAAAACTTAAAATCAGTTGAGCACCTACCTGTTAAATGTTTCGTAGCTGATGTGTAGTTCTACCCTCTGCAAAACAAAGAAGAGCTGCTTTAAGAAGAAACCGCTCTATCCTCTGCAGGCAAAGGAGAACTGGACCACAAAAAAACCCCTTCATTTCTTTTAACACCATACTGATACGCGGGCAGTATCACCCAAGTTATCCAGAGGCATACGTTTTTAACTTATGGTTCAACTTTTAGCCAAACTAATGTCAGACAAGTTATTTAAATTAATGTCATGTCTGAAGTTTTATAAAGTGAAAATATCAGATATGTTTTAGTTTTAAAGTAATGCGCTAATTTTTAAGGTTTTAGTGTGGATATATGCTGTGCCCAGCAGTGCATTATGGGTAGGATAGGGTAATCTCAGTACGTTCACGACATGAGAAATGCATTTGAAACACTCTGATCAGGCTCTACGGACAACAGCATTAAACTCTAGTGCCTAAAACTCTCGTGAATATATTCTCTGGGTTTATAGACGTTGTTATTGTGTCTGCGTTTATTAAATTCCACACATCTTAAATGTAGCAGACACGGATTATCTGGAATTTTGTTTTGGCAAGTTTTCAAGGTCTCTCCTGCCATCTACTGGCCAGTAGTGTTCATTCACCCTATTGACTTATCCCATAATCCCTTGTGTGCCACAGAGTCGCTGCAGTCAACCAATATAGAGAATCAACACGATGACAGTTGTAAATTAATATTATACTACAAAAATGTATTTTTTTATGCTTTTCGTCACATTAATAAGAGACTGTTGCATGATACCCTGAAAACTTGCTAAAACAATAACAAATAATCTGTCTGTTACGTTTAATCTGCGTGGAATTTAATAAACCCAAACCGACTTTCAGACATATTATATATATTAGTCTGGAACAAAGAGGACAAACAGTGTTGTAAAGAACAATAATCAAGATGTTAAAGAGCAAACTTCACTTTCCCCCAGAACGACATGATCAGGAAGCGAGCGTCGCTCACAGCAGCTCCCACCGAAAATAACGGAGAGACAGACTGTGATTCTCACATGTTTACATAAAACAAACGCAATAACAACATCTATAAACCCAGAGAATATATTCACCAGAGTTTTAGGCACAATATAAAAATAGTTTTATGTTGCGATGTTAATGGTGGTGTCTGTGTGCAGCGGTTAGTGCAGTGTGATCAGAGCGTCTCAATGCAGTTCTCAATGTTACTGAGATCTCGCAGCGCGGCGACCTCTCTGAGGTTTTGCGGGATTTGAAACCTCAATAGGGTGAACAGCCAACATTTATGTGTTAAGACAATATTGAGTGCACCTTTTACAATATAATAAAACATGCGCACAATATAATAACATGAGCGCACATTCTCTCCACATGCAAAACATTTTGCAACGGCACTTCCAGGGCTCCATAAAAATGCCTGTTTTTACAAATAAAAAATGGAATATTTTACAAAAGCACATTTATCTGTAAACACCAACACGCGTCACATTAACATGTTGGTTTACGTAATGAATGACTGATCCAATCAGTGTTTAGCAAAGGCGCATTTTACCTTGAATCCTTTGCGATCTGTCTGTTTGTTACAAAACCTCAGAATTAGTGCATTATTCGACAGTAAAAGATATGTTATATTTTAACTTTGTACAAATAACAGAATTGACATTAATGGAGTTATTCTATCAGTATTAATGTTATTTATAAATCAAAACCATAAATCAGCATGGCTTTATTTTCCAAGACCTCCGCCTGACCAGAGTGTTGTGATTGGGTAGAGAGCTGGGCTTTGTGGCTGCTCTCAGCTTGCTTCTGTGCTGGAACCGTATAGTAAACAAGAGCTTCCAGCAGGGGGCACGATGTTCAAAGACAGAAGTGTGGGCTCATTGTTTGGGTCTGTTGTCGCTTTTGATGCTACCAAAAGCGATCGTGGTGTTAAAACTCAAATTCAGTTTGTTAGTAGTTGCAAATGTACCAGAGACAATACTGGAATTTATCGGTTATCTGTAGCTTCTGATACATTTTTGGGTGGTTTATCGGTTTATCTTTATCAAAGATAACTTTTCAGTTATCTGATTATCTGTTATCAGAGTTAATTTTTTGGTTACCTGTGCCCACCACTGATTAAATGGAGCACAAGACTGCATGACGTCACTCACTGCTTTGTTTATTTAAAGGCAAAAATAAGATTTTTCTGCACAAAGCAACTTGTTCCCACAACCTAGCCTTACTCGCACAAGAGGGCAACTTGTTCCCAGCCAGTATTTATTTTGTACAAGATAGTAACGTCTTTTTACAAGATAAGTACTTTGTGTGTGTTTTTAGATATTGTATTAACTTGTTTTCATAAGATATTTGCAAGTAAGTAAAAAAAGGCACCTTGCTGGACTCTGGGCTCTGTTTAAGATGACAGAAAAGGTTTTCCTCCACATTTGAATCATTTGTGTGCTGATAACTAGTTTGTCATTTTTTGGATGATCCCATTAATTGTCCTGTAAACAGATCTCCTCAGTGGAGGTAATGACAGTTGGTTTCTTCTTTTTAAATTTTTTTTTTTTTCTTTGTGGCGTAGGCTCTGAAGAACGTTGCTGCCATCAGCCTGGCCATCAGTTACCCGAATAAATCCACAAAGCTGCTCAATATGTCGCTGTGAGAGACCCACAGACGTCCCGACTCGGCTCCAACAAAGCGATGACGGAGCTGAAGCTTCCCAAATCGTCATCCAGTGCTTTCCGCACGTTCACGCTCTGCCGCTCGCCGGACGCGAGCGGTGGACTGCAGCTCAGAGCACCCTTTCTGCTTTTACCCACAATCCTCTTTGCCTTAGTGAATCCAATATATCAGTATGTGCTTTCATCACTTAGTCTTTTTTGTTTTTTATTCTTATTTTGAACATTTACTTGAAGATGCTGTGCTGCAGGACACGAGGCGTGCCAAATTCACTTTTCCCCTCCTCAAACCACGACCACTCTGCAGTTGATCACGGTGAAAGCGAGTCACCTTGGCAACTCGCATTTCTCAGTGGACACGTTAGTTTCCTAAAAATACTGTCCAGGCCAGCAGAGTGTCATTAGTCACCACAGAGAGAGAGTAGTGACCTACTAACTCATGCTTCCTCTTTGCCTCCTTTTCTCCTGTGCACATTCCTTCATTGGTTTCTCAGAACAGAAAGACAGGTGGGGACACTTCAGGGTTCACGTTCAGCGGTAGACTCGGCTTCCTTCGTCACAAACGCTTTAAACGTGCACCACGTCACGCAGCGGTTACCTGCAGGCTTCTGTGCCGCGGCGCCGCGCAGCTTGCCAAAAACTCACTGACAGATGATGCTGCCGATACTCAGTCTTTGCATAGGAATAGGACAAACTTCTGCACAGTGTTCCTCCACATTACTCACCAACTGCTGAGATTACTCAGTACCACTTTGCAGTAAGGGTACACTCATACAGTCATAAGCATTAACTCATAGTTACTTAAGACTTTACCTTCTTTAGTTATGATTTATTAATATGTGCGCTAACTAAGATGCTAATTTAATTTGTAAAGATGCTGAACTCTAGTTACAAAATGCACTTGACTCTTAATTAACTGATAAAGCTTATTACTGTGTTTATTATTAAACACAGGTCACTGTTACCAGTTACTGCATTTACTAACATGATCACACTAATGAACCATTAAGATTACACTGCGTTAACTAACGTGAACACGATACATGATTACTGAACACGCTTAATTCTTAATTAACTGTTAATGCTTTTTACGGCATTAACTAACATCACATTAATGAACCATTAAGATTACACTGTGTTAACTAACGTGAACACAATAAATGATTACCAAACAATTAATTCTTAATTAAATTCTTAATCAACTGTTAGTTAATGCTTTTTACTGCATTAACTAACATGATGACATGAATGAACCATTAAGATTACAGTGTGTTAACCAACATGAACACGATAAATGATTACTAAACACAATTAATTCTTAATTAAATTCTTAATTAACTGTTAGTTAATGCTTTTTACAGCATTCACTAACATGATGACATTAGTGAACCATTAAGATTACACTGTGTTAACTAATGTGAACATGATAAATGATTACTAAACACAATTAATTCTTAATTAAATTCTTAAACTGTTAGTTAATGCTTTTTACTGCATTAACTAACATGAGCGCATTCATTACTAAACACAGTTGATTCTTAATTAATTGTTAGTTAATGCTTTTTACTGCTGTCAGTTAATGTCCCCTTACTGTAAAGTGTTACAGTTTTTTCTCATGTTTATGGAAATGAATAATGACAACAACAAAAAAGCCCTTCAGTTTTATGTATTTATTTCAGGGGGAGATTTTCTAACTTTTGCAGAGACATTTGAACATGTCAAACGCCACTCGTACCCACTGAATCGCTGACATGACGCGTTCCCGCTCACGTCACATCAGACATCAGCAAGCACACAGGTGACGGTGCAACACTTGTAGAACTTAACTAATACGTTGTACTATGGTAACTCCAGATATTTGGTGTGACTGTTTCTGTCGTCTTTAAACTGACGTCTGTGTGCCCTTGAGCACAACATCCTGAAAATATCCACAGTCTTCACTTGTAATCCATCTGAACCTAAACCTTATTTTTCATGTGAAGGTGGGGCTTCTTTATCACTCCTATTATTTTCAAATGAAGAATCATTTTTTTCTGTCTTGTGGAGTGACTGGTTTATGCCAAAGAAACCAAATTTTGTGAGCCATGAAACGTCTGTAAATGAGCTCCTGGTAGAGTTCCTTCTGTTTTTCATGTGGCAGCCGCAGCAGAGGATAATCTGTCCACTTTATTATTATTATTATTATTGAAGTCATTGCTGGTTTTGTTTACACAAGCATAAACAGTGAAAAGTTCCATTTCCGATGCCTCACCAAACGACGACGTGCCTACGGTTAAATCTGAAGCAATCATAATTTAACTCCAAGTGGAATAATTCTATTTTAAGAGATTTGTTTAATTTGAAGTTTTTTCTAACTTTTTACTTTTAATGTGCTTCTTTGTTGCGAGGATGCTTGATAATGGAGGCTGACTAATTTGAATGTAAATATGGTATCTGTGAATATGAAGACTTTGATATTAACCCCTTAAAAATATCGCCTTTATTCACGAACAGATGGACACTTTGATTCTGATTTTGTACGCATGACACATCAGCGGAAAGCTAAAAACGGTTGGCTTGGGTTGAAATGTGATTGATTTCTAATTAAAATAAAAGTGAATATGCTTTTTGTCTTTTATTTGTGAAATGTCAGCAGAGATTTTCTGTCAGCATCAGTTAAAAAGAAAGTGTTTTGTCAAAACCAGCTGCAACAAACTTCAAAAGTTGCCTCATGATGTGAGCAACACTGGGTTTTTTTTTTTTGTGCCCTTAGATGAAGGTCAACCCCAGAATTGGTCTCACAGGCTCCATTTTGGCAAAGGTCAAGGTCATGGGGGGGAAAAGGTCAATTAAAAAAAAAGTTACATTACACTTAGATTAACATGTAAGTGGCCTCCAGAATTGTCCAAGGTCAAGGGTTATCTTTCTTTATCTGTTGGCAACATCCTTTGGCTGATTTGTGCCAAACATGGTATGTGGATAAAATTAGACCCCAAAATTACATTTAAAAGATTTATTTTGGTAAAGGTCAAGGTAATTGTGATCTAGGATTTGATTTTCTACCAAACATGACATACGTGAAGGTGGATATCAGACTTACACTGCCAAGTTAAGCCAAGGGTCAATCAGTTAAGTCAAGATTTTAACCAGGGATTGAACTGTGATATTTAGCAGAAAGTTCTGTCTTAGGCAAGTTGACCATGTCCTTGATGATTCAGTCATACCTCTTCCCAGAGTCAGGTCCATACGTGTTTGGACATTGACACAGTTTTTGTAACTTGACTTTTGGACACCACCACAATGGAGGTGTGCTTTTAGGGTAAATGGGCTGCATTTATATAGCGCTTTTCCATCTGCATCAGACGCTCAAAGCGCTTTAAAAATCAATGCCTCACATTCACCCCGATGTGAGGCTGCTGCCATGCAAGGCGCCCACTACACACCGGGAGCAACTACACGATTAAGGACCTTGCCCAAGGGCCCTTAGTGATTTTCCGGACAGGCTGGGATTTGAACCAAGGATCCTCTGGTCTCAAGCCCAACGCTTAAGCACTAGACCATCACCTCCCCTGTACGGTCAGTTTTTTAGATTTCATTCAAGGGGTTTTACAAAAGTATTGCATTAACCATTTAGGAATTTTATACATGGTCTGTTCAATTTCTTAGATCCTACAGATGTGTTCAGAATAATAGTAGTGCTATGTGACTAAAAAGATTAATCCAGGTTTTGAGTATATTTCTTATTGTTACATGGGAAACAAGGTACCAGTAGTTTCTCACAAATCCAATAAGACCAAGCATTCATGATATGCACACTCTTAAGGCTATGAAATTGGGCTATTAGTAAAAAAAAAAAAAAAGTAGAAAAGGGGGTGTTCACAATAATAGTGGCATCTGCTGTTGACGCTACAAACTCAAAACTTATGTTCAAACTGCTTTTTTATCAATCCTGTGAATCACTAAACTAGTATTTAGTTGTATAACCACAGTTTTTCATGATTTTTTCACATCTGCGAGGCATTAATTTTGTTGGTTTGGAACCAAGATTTTGCTCATTTATTAGTGTGCTTGGGGTCATTGTCTTGTTGAAACACCCATTTCAAGGGCATGTCCTCTTCAGCATAAGGCAACATGACCTCTTCAAGTATTTTGACATATCCAAACTGATCCATGATACCTGGTATGCGATATATAGGCCAAACACCATAGTAGGAGAAACATGCCCATATCATGATGCTTGCACCACCATGCTTCACTGTCTTCACTGTGAACTGTGGCTTGAATTCAGAGTTTGGGGGTCGTCTCACAAACTGTCTGCGGCCCTTGGACCCAAAAAGAACAATTTTACTCTCATCAGTCCACAAAATATTCCTCCATTTCTCTTTAGGCCAGTTGATGTGTTCTTTGGCAAATTGTAACCTCTTCTGCACGTGTCTTTTATTTAACAGAGGGACTTTGCGGGGGATTCTTGCAAATAAATTAGCTTCACACAGGCGTCTTCTAACTGTCACAGCACTTACAGGTAACTCCAGACTGTCTTTGAACATTCTGGAGCTGATCAATGGGTGAGCCTTTGCCATTCTGGTTATTCTTCTGTCCATTTTGATGGTTGTTTTCCGCTTTCTTCCACGCGTCTCTGTGTTATTGTCCATTTTAAAGCATTGGAGATCATTGTAGATGAACAGCCTATAATTTTTTGCACCTGCGTATATGTTTTCCCCTCTCCAATCAACTTTTTAATCAAACTATGCTGTTCTCTAAACAATGTCTTGAACGTCCCATTTTCCTCAGGCTTTCAAAGAGAAAAGCATGTTCAACAGGTGCTGGCTTCATCCTTAAATAGGGGACACCTGATTCACACCTGTTTGTTTCACAAAACTGACAAACTCACTGACTGAATGTCACACTACTATTATTGTGAACACCCCCTTTTCTACTTTTTTTTACTAATAGCCCAATTTCATAGCCTTAAGAGTGTGCATATCATGAATGCTTGGTCTTGTTGGATTTGTGAGAATCTACTGAATCTATTGGTACCTTGTTTTCCATGTAACAAGAAATATACTCAAAACCTGGATTAATCTTTTTAGTCACATAGCACTATTATTCTGAACACTACTGTATGTAACTTGACAAAGTAAATATCAGGATTATTTCCACAAATCAATACTTTTACAGCCAGGTTTCTTCAGTGCATTCAGAAAGTATTCACAGCGCTGCACTTGTATTTATTTATTTATTTATTTATATACGGTATTTTGTTACAGCATTATTCCAAAATGGAAGAAATTAATTTTTCCATTCAAAATTGTACACACAATACCCCATAATGACTGAATTTTTTTTTTTTTTTTTTAAGATTTTTGCAGATTTCTTAAAAATTAAAAACTAAGAAATCACATGTACACAAGTATTCACAGGCTTTGTCATGAAGCTCAAAATTGAAGTCAGGTGGATCCTGTTTCCACTGATCATCCCTGAGATGTTTCTTCAACTTAATTGGAGTCCACTTGGGGTAAATTCAGTTGATTGGACTTATTTGGAAAGGCACACACCTGTCTATATATAGGGTTTCACAGCTGACCTGCAAGAAAGGATTGCCCGAGACCCAAATCTGGGGAAGGCTACAGAAATATTTTTGCTGCTTTAAAGGTCTCAATGAGCACAGTGGCCTCCCTCATCTGTAAATGGAAGGTCCACCATGGTTCACAATGGTTGGATCCACCAGGACTCTTCCTAGAGCTGAGCGCCCGTCTAAACTGAGCGAGTGGGTCAGTGACCAAAAACCTGATGATCGCTCGCATTCCTCTGTGGAGAGAGAAGAACCGTCCAGAAGGACAGCCATCTCTGCAGCAATCCATCAATCAGGCCTGTATGGTAAAGTGGCCAGACAGAAGCCACTCCTTAGGAAAAGGCACATGGAAGGCCACCTGGAGTCTCAGACCCTGGTTGTTATTGTGTCTGTTCATTCCATCTCTTTGGTTATTATTCCATTTGGTTGTTATTCTATCTGTTCATTCTGTCTGTCTGGATTTTGTTCTGGCTGCTCGTTCAGTCTGTCTGGTTTTCATTCACTCTGGATGTTGTTCCGTCTGTCTAGATGTCATCCCGTCTTTTTGGTTGTCGTTGTTCTGTCTGGATGTTTTTTTGTCTGTCTGGGTGTAGTTCCGTCCATCTGTTTGGTTGTTGTTGTGTCTGCTCCTTCCAGCTGTCTGGTTGTTGTTCCCTCTGTGGGTTTGTCATTGCATCTGTCTGGATGCTGCTCTGTCAGCTTATTTCATCTGTCTAGAACCGTCCCATCTGAAAGGTTGTCATTTTGTCTGTCTGGATGTTGTTCTGTTTGTCGTGCCGTCTATCTGGATGCTTGTTCAGTCTGTCTGGATGCTGTCCCGTCTGTCTGGTTGTCGTTGCGTATGTCTGGATGTTGTTCTGTCTGGACCCCGTCCCGTCTGACTGGCTGTCGTTTTGTCTGTCTGGATGTTGTTCTGTTTGTCTGTTTGTCGTGCCATCTATCTGGATGCTCGTTCAGTCTGTCTGGATGCTGTCCCGTCTGACTGGTTGTTTCGTCTATCTGGATGTTGTTCTGTCCGTCTGGTCATTCTGTGCATTTAGCATGGAGGCCCTCAGCTCCTTCTTTGGCTCCTCTCTCTCCTGTAATCTGGAGGCACAGGCTCAGAGCTGATGATGGGAGTGATGATCACTGGGGCGATAATGACATCAAACGGATGAAATATTCAATAAGGCTCCTGATGATTCAGTGGCCCTCTGTGCCACTGAGCTCCCACATCACAGTGAGTCAGCTCATCGTCTCCTTACTGTTCACTCGGGTTCCACTCACTTTATCCATGGTTGTAAAATGTGGAAAGGAACTTAAGTGGCAGGAATTTTCCTGTCAAGGTGTGTAACATACAGTAGTGTTCAGAATAATAGTAGTACTATGTGACTAAAAAGATTAATCCAGGTTTTGAGTATATTTCTTATTGTTACATGGGAAACAAGGTACCAGTAGATTCAGTAGATTCTCACAAATCCAACAAGACCAAGCATTCATGATATGCACACTCTTAAGACTATGAAATTGAGCTATTAGTAAAAAAAAAAAAAAAAAAAAAGTAGAAAAGGGGGTGTTCACAATAATAGTAGCATCTGCTGTTGACGCTACAAACTCAAAACTGTTATGTTCAAACTGCTTTTTTAGCAATTCTTTTGAATCACTAAACTAGTATTTAGTTGTATAACCACAGTTTTTCATGATTTCTTCAAATCTGCGAGGCATTAATTTTGTTGGTTTGGAACCAAGATTTTGCTGGTTTACTAGTGTGCTTGGGGTCATTGTCTTGTTGAAACACCCATTTCAAGGGCATGTCCTCTTCAGCATAAGGCAACATGACCTCTTCAAGTATTTTGACATATCCAAACTGATCCATGATACTTGGTATGTGATATATAGGCCCAACACCATAGTAGGAGAAACATGCCCATATCATGATGCTTGCACCACCACGCTTCACTGTCTTCACTGTGAACTGTGGCTTGAATTCAGAGTTTGGGGTCGTCTCACAAACTGTCTGCTGCCCTTGGACCCAAAAAGAACAATTTTACTCTCATCAGTCCACAAAATATTCCTCCATTTCTCTTTAGGCCAGTTGATGTGTTCTTTGGCAAATTGTAACCTCTTCTGCACATGTCTTTTATTTAACAGAGGGACTTTGTGGGGGATTCTTGCAAATAAATTAGCTTCACACAGGCGTCTTCTAACTGTCACAGCACTTACAGGTAACTCCAGACTGTCTTTGATCATCCTGGAGCTGATCAATGGGTGAGCCTTTGCTATTCTGGTTATTCTTCTATCCATTTTGATGGTTGTTTTCCATTTTCTTCCACACGTTTGTTTTTTTTTTTTTTTGGTCCATTTTAAAGCACTGGAGATCATTGTAGATGAACAGCCTATAATTTTTTGCACCTGTGTATAAGTTTTCCCCTCTCCAATCAACTTTTTAATCAAACTACGCTGTTCTTCTGAACAATGTCTTGAATGTCCCATTTTCCTCAGGCTTTCAAAGAGAAAAGCATGTTCAACAGGTGCTGGCTTCATCCTTAAATAGGGGACACCTGATTCACACCTGTTTGTTCCACAAAATTGACAAACTCACTGACTGAATGCCACACTACTATTATTGTGACCCTAACCCTAACTTTTCTACTTTTTTTTTAATAATAGCCCAATTTCATAGCCTTAAGAGTGTGCATATCATGAATGCTTGGTCTTGTTGGATTTGTGAGAATCTACTGAATCTACTGGTACCTTGTTTCCCATGTAACAATAAGAAATATACTCAAAACCTGGATTAATCTTTTTAGTCACATAGCACTACTATTATTCTGAACACTACTGTATGCACAAAACACTTCTCACATCAGGAAGACTTGTGATGCTTTTACACTTCAACAAAAATTTCCATCACAAAACTCCTTTTAGTGTACCTTCAAAAGGCAAAATGTGTAGAAAGAAACTATTCTTATTCATTTCAGAAGGTCACAAACTAACCTGTTTGATAAAGGTGTGTGTTTTACCAAATTCCTGCTAATAAACTGAATGATATAGAATCACTGGCCTTCTGCAACTCAAATAGCATCAGTAAAGTCAGGATTATTTCTTATCAGTAGAACTTGTGAGTTCCAAGAACAAAGCCCTGGGGTACACCAATAAAAATGTTCAGAAATTCTAGGACTCAGACATTTTTGTTTAGCAATATTGATAATTCTCCACTTACCAGGTGTTGGCGGCTCCAGAGACCTCTTTGTGCTGGGTTGATTATTTAGTGGTGGGCTGGTAGAATAAGTAGTACTGTTACATTTTGTACACTGAAAGTGGCAAACCCTGGAAAATTCATAGTGGCAGATGGTGTGTTTTTCTAGGTTGTAGCTGAACTAAATGAATTTATAAGCTCTCTTTGCAAGAAATCCACAAAAAGGCTCATGTGATCAATCCACAATTGGATGCTGTTTGGTGTCTGTTCTTCGTGGAGGACCATCTGAGGCAAATGCAAACTGTTAGGCTCCACCCTGTCATCACTGGGCCTTTTATTTCCTTCCACACACCTGAGATGAGCTGGCTCTCATGAGGCATGAGGATAATTAGTGGTTTAAATACTCTGATGAGAATAACTGAAAATCACCCATATTTAGCTGCTGCTCATGTGCTAATGTCTGATCGCCGTGGAGACTGAGGCTGACTCTTATCTAGGTTGGAGGCAGCTGTTACTGGAACAAGCACGTGGCACCAAGAGAAAGTGGCCCACAGTCGCCAAAATAACAAAAAGGTGTGATTTGAATGTGATGGCATTCTGAGCATTTTAGGTTCACCTGACTGTAATTAGCCACAGAAGATCACATAAGACTCAACAAGTGAGTGGAGGATTAAAGGGCCCCTTCACACATAGTACAAATGTGGGTGAATTGCGCATGAAGCAGGAATCATATGCAATACGTGTAAAATCTGATCTACCTCCAACGCCTCGTACACCTGTTGCTACAACTATTTGTACACACCAGCAGTTTAAAGACAGTGTGCACTGTGAGAGCCCATTTGATCCCTCTCACGGCAGGTGTCGGCCAAATTCCAGGTGATCAGGGCCGGCCCAAGCCTTTATGGGGCCTTAAGCAGAATTTCATTTGGGGCCCCCCTACCATCACCTCAGCACCAGAAGCCTCATTATTCCATAGGCTACACTGTTATGTGTATAACGTACCCACAATCATTAGCATTATTTGTAATTATCTTACATCACACAGGTGTCATTCGTTTTTAACCTTAAAGGGGTAGCAAACTCATAAATATGTTTTAATTAACTTCTACATACAGAGTGATGTATAAGTATGGCTCATTAATTTAACTATTTGAAAGTAACATCAGCAGGCAGGAGACTGCATTTATAGTAAACACGTTAAATAGTTTCTTTCAGATGTGCAAAATGTTCAATATCCAAATTCACATTATCTTACAGAAAAATAAAGTTGTAATCAAAATTAAATACTTAAATAATAAATACAATACTTAATCTCCAAAATGAACACAGAAATCCACAACATAAGTGCAATATTTGTGCATAGCAGTGCACAAATATTGCACTGGGGGCTGTTGCTTTAACTTTGGCCTGCAAACCATTGAGAGCTGAGCTACTTTTCCCCACCTTTTGTACCAAATTAATCTGAGGAGTTGATCTGTCCTGCTGTTTAACTCTAAGTTTTTCTTCGTAAGGAAGACTATCAAATGGCTTCGCCAAAATCCGGTCCACAACATTCAAATTGCCATTATGTGCAGCTTGCTACCTACCTAGCTAGCTCGCTAGCTGGGACTGGCGCGAGGCTCATGTGAAGTTTGTCCGCCTGTGAGCGCTTTGTGACGGTGAAGGAGCTCAGCAGCACCCGCTGCTCGGTAGGAACAGAAACTGAGATAGAAGTCAGTCTCCAAACACAAGCAGCTACAAAAAAAACACCAGAAATAGAAGCTCGATTTGTCGCTAGTCGTTTTTAACAAAGAAAATGCCGCTAAGATGATTAGGAAAATCTCCGGTTCAACTCAGAACAGAATGAAAATTAAAAAATGCTCCCACGGATGTTTACACCTAAAGATCGCTGATTCGCTCATTTCGCTGTCAATCAAAAAGGGATTCAGCCTCAGACAAATCATCCAATCATCATGCAGAACCAGAGCGTCCGGGCCAGCCGAGGCCCGCCCACTGCCCCGTAGACCCCCAGACACACTGAGCGTCCGATGGGCGGGACAAAGCCCAGCATTTATCCAATGACTCGTCTGGTTTCGCTGCAGTCTTTGTGTCGCTATTGAAGTCTGTCACACTGTTTAAAGCGCTGTGAAGCTGCGGGTTTGAGTGAGAGGAAAGTCGCGTCGTTCCCAGTGATAAGAAGCTGATCCTGAACTAAAGTTGAGCGCGTTGTAGCGCATATTTAGTCAATCACATGTACACACAACAGTATATATTTGATCACTTATTTTTTTTGACATTGTAGGGGAAGCTGAGCCTAAAGCACTTTACACTAAACGAACGGAGCATTTCGCAAATAATGACAACAAAAATTGTAATATTGGACATGCAAACCTACCTTTGATCTTGTTGTTTTTTCTCGTCTTCCAACTTCTTTTTTCTTTTCTCCGCTCCAGAGGGATCATTTCTTTTCTGAGACATGACTTACACTCACTTCATTCCTCACGATTAGTCATCGACCTCCTGACCCAAGCGGTGCACCCAACGGTGGCAGCAGCCAACAGGAGGCATCAATTAACCTAGTATTGCTATTTTGTCAAAATTAATTTATTTTCCCCGGGGCCTCCTCCCAATGGGACGTGCCCAGAACACATCTCCAGTGAGGCGTCCAGGGGGCATCTGGAAAAGATGCCCGAGCCACCTCAACTGACTCCTTTCGACATGGAGGAGCAGCGGCTCGACTCCGAGCTCCTCACCCTATTTCTAAGGGAGCACCCAGCCACCCTGCGGAGGAAACTCATCTCAGCCGCTTGTACCCGCAATCTCGTTCTTTTGGTCATGAGTCCCCCAGAGGAGCTGGGGGAGGTGTGTGTGGATCGGGAGGTCTGGGCAGCTTAGCTTGAGCTGCTGCCCCCGTGACCTGACTCTGGATAAAGTGGAAGAAAATGGATGGATGAATTTATTTTTTTCGGGTGTAATACAATTTCGTTTAAATTATTCAATTTTATTTTAATTTCATGTATATATTTACTTTTTTATCACAATGTCTCGGTGCTCTCAGGGCCCCCTGGTGGCGTGGAGGCCCTAAGCAACCGTTTAGTTGGCGTATGCCTTGGGCCGGCTCTGCAGGTGATGCACACAAGCATCCGATACCACTCGCTTGGGACTTAGAAAGTGTGCAGTCATTTGCGCTAGTAGCACGAAAACAGTCAGCAGACAACCACTTTCAAGCTGGATGTGAAATTTGTCTAAGTGCCCCCACGACTGTGGAGTTGTCGAGTATAGGTGATGAGCCAGAGTGTCGGCCCGCCGTATCATGTGTGCGTGCGTTTCACGCACTCTCCCAACATGTGTGTGCGTGTGGTCCCCCCCCCGCAGGCGAGGTGCCTCTCATCTGATCACAGAGTGACACCTTGGTCTGTGTGCTGGATGGATAAGGGGCATGGCTGGCTGCCAACAGCAGCGGCTGTTGACTTCTGTGGTCCTGGACATCACAGCTGCAGAACACCATGTTTTGACGGACACGTGTGTGTGTGTGTGTGCTTGCTGTCCTCACATGGAAATACATAAACACAAATAATCGCTTTTGCGACGGGCACATTGACAGGCTGCCCCAGCTGAAACAGACCATCAGTTCATGTGGACACGCAGCAGGTGATCTGAATGTCACATCTGTCTGACAGGACACATGTGTGCTGTGAGTGGCGCGCCGCAGGACTATATGACAAGGCATCAGTGCGGCAAATACGCCACTTTCAGTCACGTATCAATTCAATCAATTCAATCAATTTTTTTATATAGCGCCAAATCACAACAAACAGTTGCCCCAAGGCGCTTTATATTGTAAGGCAAGGCCATACAATAATTATGTAAAACCCCAACGGTCAAAACGACCCCCTGTGAGCAAGCACTTGGCTACAGTGGGAAGGAAAAACTCCCTTTTAACAGGAAGAAACCTCCAGCAGAACCAGGCTCAGGGAGGGGCAGTCTTCTGCTGGGACTGGTTTGGGCTGAGGGAGAGAACCAGGAAAAAGACATGCTGTGGAGGGGAGCAGAGATCGATCACTAATGATTAAATGCAGAGTGGTGCATACAGAGCAAAAAGAGAAAGAAACAGTGCATCATGGGAACCCCCCAGCAGTCTACGTCTATAGCAGCATAACTAAGGGATGGTTCAGGGTCACCTGATCCAGCCCTAACTATAAGTTTTAGCAAAAAGGAAAGTTTTAAGCCTAATCTTAAAAGTAGAGAGGGTGTCTGTCTCCCTGATCTGAATTGGGAGCTGGTTCCACAGGAGAGGAGCCTGAAAGCTGAAGGCTCTGCCTCCCATTCTACTCTTACAAACCCTAGGAACTACAAGTAAGCCTGCAGTCTGAGAGCGAAGCGCTCTATTGGGGTGATATGGTACTACGAGGTCCCTAAGATAAGATGGGACCTGATTATTCAAAACCTTATAAGTAAGAAGAAGAATTTTAAATTCTATTCTAGAATTAACAGGAAGCCAATGAAGAGAGGCCAATATGGGTGAGATATGCTCTCTCCTTCTAGTCCCCGTCAGTACTCTAGCTGCAGCATTTTGAATTAACTGAAGGCTTTTTAGGGAACTTTTAGGACAACCTGATAATAATGAATTACAATAGTCCAGCCTAGAGGAAATAAATGCATGAATTAGTTTTTCAGCATCACTCTGAGACAAGACCTTTCTGATTTTAGAGATATTGCGTAAATGCAAAAAAGCAGTCCTACATATTTGTTTAATATGCGCTTTGAATGACATATCCTGATCAAAAATGACTCCAAGATTTCTCACAGTATTACTAGAGGTCAGGGTAATGCCATCCAGAGTAAGGATCTGGTTAGACACCATGTTTCTAAGATTTGTGGGGCCAAGTACAATAACTTCAGTTTTATCTGAGTTTAAAAGCAGGAAATTAGAGGTCATCCATGTCTGTAAGACAATCCTGCAGTTTAGCTAATTGGTGTGTGTCCTCTGGCTTCATGGATAGATAAAGCTGGGTATCATCTGCGTAACAATGAAAATTTAAGCAATACCGTCTAATAATACTGCCTAAGGGAAGCATATATAAAGTGAATAAAATTGGTCCTAGCACAGAACCTTGTGGAACTCCATAATTAACTTTAGTCTGTGAAGTTAATTATGGAGTTCCACAAAACTTTCAGCAGAAATACGCTGTGACAAACGGCATTTGGTCAGTTATTACAGCGTTTTTTTTTTTCCTTTTTTCTAAAAAAATAATACGTTTATGTTCTTGTTGATTTCAGGCATTTTTCTGCACTTTTTACAGGACAGTGATGGTAGCGCAGTGATAAAATTTCTGGTTGGCAATCAGAGCTTTTGTAAATTGCAGGTTCGAATCCCGTGGGTGGCATGTATTTATTTATTTATTTATTTTACAGCAGCTGCGCGATGTGGTTACACATGCTCCAGCTGCTCAATTTCAATTTATTTAATTTATATAGCACCAAATTACAAAAAAGTTGCCTCAAGGTGCTTCACACAAGTAAGGTCTAACCTTACCAACTCCTTGCACTGCTTTCCTGCTGTGACAGATTCGTGCACGCTTGTGTACAAAACCATCGCAGCGGGTTCATTCACGCCTGCTCGTCAGCTCGATGTTTTCGTGGTTCGCTCATACGAGCTGTTCTGCCGTGATTCGCCCTGATTTGTACATATTCATACTATGTGTGAAGAGGCCCAAACAAACAAGTCTGCAAGCACACACATCACTTTTGTTATTTTGGAAGTTATTCTGCAAAAACACCAGAGTTGAATGAATGAATGAATGAATGAATGAATGAAAATGAATGAATGAATGAATGAATGAATGAATGAATGAATGAATGAAAACTGTTTATTTCGAACATTTGATACAACAACAATTACAAGATAGATCAGTAAAGACAACAACAAAAAAGTTCCTACTGTGTACCCAACATGTCCGAAAAGGGGTAGGGTGAAGCATCAGCTTATTTATCCCTACCCCTTCTTCCCCACAACCAGTAATACCCTTTGCCACATATACACATAAATTCCTACACACCTAAACCGATATCAATATATATATATATACATATATATACACACACATACATATACACATCAACATACACATATATACACATATACATATATACACGTATATATACACAAACATAAATATACACCTACACATACCTACTTACATACAAAATACTATATATTTACAAGCCGAAGCAAACAACAAAAACACCCTAACCCTCGTTACCCTTCCTCCTCCCTATACCCAGAAAAAACCATATTTTTGTACCGCTGTTTGAACTGGTTCATGCTTGGACATTGCTTGAGCCCCACTCCCAATCTGTTCCACATCCTCACCCCACAGACAGAAATACAGAAACCTTTTAATGTTGTTCGTGCCCACTGATGCTTTAAATTAAATTTCCCCCTCAGACTGTAATCCCCTGATCTGTTAAAAAACATATTTTTAATATTTGCTGGAAGTAAATTGTTTATTGCTTTATACACAATTTGTACTGTTTGAAAATGAACCAAGTCTGTGAATTTTAAGAATTTGGATTGTAAAAATAGTGGATTTGTATGATCTCTATAGCCAGTATTATGAATAATTCTTATAGCTCTTTTCTGCATTACTGATAGTGATTGTGTTGTACCTTTATAAGTATTACCCCATACCTCTGCACAGTACTGTAAATATGGTAAAACCAGTGAGCAGTAAAGAATGCGGAGTGAGTTGTGGTCCAGAATATGTTTTGCTTTGTTTAGAACTGAAATGCTTCTTGACAGTTTACTTTGTATATGTTTTATATGAGTCTTCCAGTTTATCTTATCATCTATTATCACCCCCAGAAACTTATTTTCATGTACCCTTTCAATATCTACCCCCTCGACTTGTAACTGAACCTGTATGTCTGTATTACAATAGCCAAATAACATGTATTTTGTTTTACTTAAGTTTAATGATAATTTATTTCTGTCAAACCATATTTTCAATTTTCCCATTTCTATACTGATCCTCCTCAGTAACTCCTGCAAATCCCCCCCTGAACAAAAAATGCTTGTGTCATCTGCAAATAATACTAATTTTAATATTTTGGAAACATTGACAATATCATTTATATAAATTAGAAACAGTTTTGGACCCAATACTGACCCCTGTGGGACGCCACAAGCATTGTCCAAGCATGATGATGTATATTCCCCCAACTTCACAAACTGTTTTCTGTTACTTAAGTAGCTTCTCACCCAGTGCAACACCAACCCCCTAATCCCATACTGTTCAAGTTTACTGATTAATATGTCATGATTGATTGTATCAAAAGCCTTTTTAAGGTCTATAAATATTCCAACTGAATGTAATTTGTGGTCTATGGCGTTTGTAATCTCCTCAACTGATTCTATTAATGCAAGTGATGTTGAACTATGTGCTCTGAATCCATATTGACTATCAGTAAGTAATTTATGTTTATTTATGAATTTGTCTAATCTATTATTGAATAACTTTTCTAATAATTTGGAAAATTGTGGAAGCAAAGAAACAGGTCTATAATTTGTGAAGTGGTGTCTATCCCCAGTCTTATACAGCGGCACAACCTTAGCTATTTTCATTTGATTGGGAAATTTACCGGTTTGAAATGATAAGTTACAGATGTATGTTAATGGTTCTACAATCCATTCAATGACCTGTTTTACCACCACCATATCAATTTCATTTAAATCGGTAGATGTTTTATATTTACAATTATTCACAATGTCTATAATTTCATTTCCATCCACTGCTGTGAGGAACATTGAACAGGGATTTCTTTCTATGAGATTATTATCCCAATCCTCAGGTTGGGAATCGGGAATTTTTTCTGCCAAGCTTGGTCCAATATTTACAAAAAAATTATTAAAACCGTTGACTACCTCATCCTTATTTTCCTTCTTGACATTATTATCAATGAAATACTGAGGGTAACTCTGTTTTTTATTACCATTTTTGATAATGCTATTTAATATATCCCATATTCCTTTAATATTGTTTTTGTTATTATATAATATGTTACTATAATATTCCTTCCTACATACCCGTATAATATTAGTTAATCTATTTTTGTATTTCTTATATCTATTTTCTGCCTCTTTAGTCTTTAGTTTTATGAATTCTCTATACAGTGTATTTTTCTTATTACATGCATTTCGTAACCCTTTCGTCATCCATGGTCGAGCTTGGATTTTTTGTTTTCTGTAGTCTTGTTTAATTGGACAATTTTTATCATATAATGATGTAAATATTTGTAAAAAAGTTTCATATGCACTATCAACATCACTTTCACTGTATACCTTTTCCCAGTTTTGCTCCTGTAAATCCTTCTTTAGTGTGTTCATGTTTTCCTCTGTCCGCACTCGCCTGTATTTTATTTTCTCCTCTGGCTGATTCCGCCGATGGTTTCTATTATAAACGATGAAAACTGGTAGATGATCACTAATGTCATTGATTAATAATCCACTCACAGTGTTATTCTCAATATCATTGCTGAATATATTATCAATTAAGGTGGCACTATGGGATGTAATTCTGCTTGGCCTGGTGATTTTTGGATATAAACTCATACTGTACATTATACTGATAAATTCATCTGTTATTTTATGCTTATTTGGATTGAGCAGATCAATATTTAAGTCACCACAAATGAACACAGTTTTTTGATTAGTTTTTGAGAACATTTTTCCCATACAGTCAGTGAATGTTTCAATACTAGATCCTGGTGCTCTATATATACAGCTGACTAATACATTTTTGCTTTTTTCTTCACATATTTCAATAGTTATACATTCTAATAAGTTATCAATCACAGTTGTCATATTGTCTACTATTTTATAATCCATGTTCTTATCCACATACACAGCCACTCCTCCTCCACTCTTATTTTTTCTGTTTACACAATTAAATTCATATCCATCCAGTTCAAAATCCATTCCTTTATCTTCATTGATCCATGTTTCTGATATAGCAATTATGTTAAATATTTTTTTAAACTGACTTAAATATTCTTTAATGTTGTTAAAGTTTGCATATAGACTTCTGCTGTTGAAATGGATTATTGATAATTTGTTATCCGTTTTAATGATCCGATTAAACTGTTCATCTGTATAATAGCAACAACTGTCATTGATATTTGAGAAGAAATTATTGTCCGGGTCTATATCGTGCTCCAAGTCCAGTACATTGTGGTCTGTGTATTTAAATGTTCTCAGTTCTACTTTTCCATGATCAGCAATCCTTTGAGTTATATCCTTCTTGTCTCCAGATGTAGATGAATAGGTAGTAGATGAATAGGTTCCTCTGGTCTGCGTCATGGTGTTGTGATGTGTTTGTGTCCTCATACCTTATTGGTCATATCTGTCCAGATCCTCGCTTTAAGAAACACTATTGTTCATATTTGTCCAGCTCCTCGATGTTCCTTATTGCCATGACTTTTGCTTGTTCTGGTGATCCGTTCAGTTTGATGAATATTTTACAGTTTGAAGTCCATGTGTGCTGGATTTTTCCCTGTTTCTTCAAGAAGCGTGCTTTCCTGGCGATGTCGGCATTCCGTTTGGTGAGATGTTCATTGATGAATACGTTTGTCCCTTTCAGTTTTCTTCCTTGTTTTAACAGTGCTGTTCTGTGTTTTCTGTTGATGAATCTCATGATGACGGTTCGTTTATCACCGTCATTTCTCCGGGGCAGAGGGTGGCACGCTTCAATGTTATTTAAATCCATTTCTATACCTTTAGATAGGAGGAAATCAGCAACCTGTTTTTCCACAGAGCTGACCTCCTGTTCACTGGGCTCAGTCAGTTCTTTACTCATTCATTCTCACAAACCAGACAGCTGCATACAAATTCTCCCCAAACTCAGAATTTCTATCAACAAATCATGCACAGAATACCAACAACGACGCAGAAGAAGAAAGGAACTCGTCTGAACTACCAGATGAGCATAGTGTGGTTTGGGCCAAAATGCCCACTTTAAGTTCTAAGTCCTTGATTCTTTTGGATGTTGACCCAGAACTGGCTGAAAGTGAAAAGTTTTGATCTGATTCTCTCCTTCTTTATCTCTTAAGCACCTCGTGTTGAACCTGTAAAACCACTCGAGATGGAATGCGAGATTTCTCTGCAGCACTTCCAGGCTAGATTTTTTTTTAAGTTCCCATCTTAACAGCTGAGCCAAATGTTATTCGGACTCAACCTTCTGCTGTGTGTTGATTCTTGTTTCGGCTCCAGCATAAACACGGCTCCAGATAGAAATCAAGGACTCTTTAACCTCGAGTGCTCTGTTGCTTTGTTTCTCAAACAAATGTCAATCACAGTTGACATTCTGATTTGTGCTTCCTCCTTTCGGCTGGAAAACATCTCACAGCAGAGATGAAGTGAAGACCTGTGGCTGGGATGTGGTACGGTGGCACCACAGGCCCATTTGTGGTGATGTTGTGAGGTGTACAGAGAATCCTAAAGCCTCCATTAATCTACAATACAAGTGCGTCTGCAACATACTGCCCACAGCAGCACGGCTGAAGGACAACGCCGACTCTCACTTTACTTTTTTTTTTTTTTTTTATGATTTTTCTGGCATTCTGCACCCTGAAGAATGTGGGGGAATCCTGGAACAAGGCCATATGTGGAGGTCAAACCTGCCCAGACTTTTTCTCACAGATGACATCACACAAATGGCCATGGGTAATAAACAAATGCAAAGTTCAATGTCTGAGTTCACAAAACACCAAAACAGATGCACATAAAATATAACACGAAAGCCAAGACCTGGATTCCCAAGGTGTTTTGTGGGTGGTGGGACTTTGGGGTATCGTGTCTGCTGCACGGTCCAATGTCTTATGTGTCCACATTCTTGGTATATTATCAAACCTGTTTCCAGTGTGTTTCTGGTGGGTGTTGGACTTTGCCAGGGCTGCTCGCTCAAAGTTCTGTTCATGATTTTATTGGATACTGACATCAGAGTTGCATCTCTGCTTTTTGCAGATGATGTGGTTCTGTTGGCTTCATCCGCTGCTCACTGGGCAGGTTTGACAA
Organism: Thalassophryne amazonica; assembly: GCF_902500255.1. Taxonomy (NCBI): domain Eukaryota; kingdom Metazoa; phylum Chordata; class Actinopteri; order Batrachoidiformes; family Batrachoididae; genus Thalassophryne; species Thalassophryne amazonica. Next base: position 112,892,810 of record NC_047111.1, on the reverse strand, counting down.
GGACCAGCACCTTCAAATCTGAGACCATGGTCCAGGACAGGGGAGAGTTAATGCCCCAAGTGAAGGAGTTTGTGAGTGGGGGGGAGTTGGAGCATGAGATCAATAGACAGATTGGCATTGCATCTGAGGTCCTTTGGATAATGCACTGGACTGTTGTAGTGAAGAAGGAGCTGAGCCAGAAGGCAAGGGTCTCGATTTATCAGTCGATTTGTGCTCCTGTCCTCACCTTCCCTGGGCCTTCCCTGGGCCAGGACATGCTAGAGTTAGATTGGGAAGGCCTCACAATCCCCCAGGAAGAGTTAGAGGACTTGGCTGAGGATAGGGAAGTATGGGTGGAGCTGTTTAGTCTGCTGCCACTGTGACCTTGATGGATGAATGAGTTGAAGGAGGGTCACAAATTTAAGTACCACACAGGAAAAGGCTTTGTGCTTATATAGCTCCACCCTTTCAAGAGTTAAATTAACATGATCCAGAGTTAAATGTCCAACATTCTGCCAGAGTTAAAGTTTATCGTCAACAGTGTAATTTTCAAAAGTATAGAGAACTCTTTAACATGGTGCAGATTCAAAGTGATAATTGTTTGACTCTGACAGCTGACTTTAACACAGTTTGGAGTTTACAAAGATCCACACTTTCCAGAGTTGAAATAACACTATTGAAAAAAAAAAATCATAATTTTATGTCACCACTATCTACAAAATCTGCCTTTTCTGGACATTTGAACCATATGGATAAAAACTGCAACTACAAGACACCATGAACTATTGGGAAACTCAGTTTCCCAGCATGCCTTTCCAGGGTTAAAGGGCACTGCCATGCTACATATGTTAGTGTTACCTTCATGAAGCCCAAAGAAATGGGGTAGTAGACCTTCAGTTGTGAAGGAAAGAACACCCAAAAGAGGCTTAAGATGAAAACAGAAAGATAGCAATGGACAGAGGTAGTTAACATCAGCTACCAGAGAGCCTACTGGGAAGAACTCCAGATAAAATCTGGACATATTACACAAGTGTTGTGTGGGATATGTGGTGGACACAAAAGGCAACAGTCACATGGGTCTGCAGTGACAGTTATCAAAAATCTTCATTACAACGCTTTGAGTCAGTGTGGAGATGAATGTGTTAACTTTATTACATGTTTTTTTTTTCTTCCTAGTTGTAAGTCAGAAATTTTGAAGTTCAAAGTTTCCATTGAACGTTGTATCTTGCATGCATGTTCCATGTAGTTTGTGAAGAAGTGTGGGGACAAAGCTCGAAACCTTTGGTTTCTGGATAACACTGTGATGCATTTCCATGAGTCTTGCACAGTAGAACTGTCCCGATGTGGTCCGGGTTATTTTTCAGAATATGTCCGAGTCGTGAACTGTGCAGAACACGTGCACTTCCTCTTTCATGTTTCAGCAAAATCCCATGGACTGAATTTGCTGTTTGCTGTTGAATCCCCCCAATATAAAGACTTTATTCAAACACTGTCATCATTTTTCAAAAGCAGTAAACACAGTATTAGAAGTAACAGTTTATCTCAGTATTAGATACACCGTCATTTATGAGCTAAAAGCTGCCGCTTTTTTCACACGCTTTGAACCCTGCGGCTTAAACAACCAAAATACGTCCATTAATGCATTGATTGGCAGAGTAAAACACACATAGTAAATATAAATTCTTACCTGTTAGTTTCAGTGGGATTCATCTGAATAAATAATAAAAGTGTTCTTTTTAAAATCCAAAACAGTGTCTAAACGTGAAGAAAAGTCCCTCTCTACACACAGCTGTGCTGTGAGAGCTCCTCTCCCCCACAGTCTGAGCAATTAAATTACAGCCACAAAGAAATAAAATAATGTTAAAATTATTCTGTTTTGTTTTTGTGTCGAGTGGACAAGTCACTGTAACTTCCAAAGTGAACCTGAACTACACTACTCACAATGCTCCCTACGTTGACCGGCCAATTACATTTTGTGCTTAATGATGACGTTATCAGCAAGGGACAGGCAGCCAGTCTGCTCAGTTGCTACAAACAAACAACAAATAGACTAAAATGTTTGATTTTAGGGTTTACAAACGTTTTTGACCGTTAAACTTTGCCAGCAAAAAAAAAAAAAAAAAAATGTTATCGGACTGAAAGTTATCGGAACTAAATTTATCGGAAGATAATTGGTCCAATGATGGTTTTAAAACTTATCCGAAAAGCTAATTCAATAGCAAAAACATTAGCTTTGATAATTATCTGCTATCAGATTAGTTGAACTGTGCCCACCACTAGCCACATTTCAACACAAAGTACTTTTTGTCGGTTCTGTGAGAACGGGACTTCGCCTTTAACTAGCGACATGTCAGATTTTCATATTTTCAATATCCTTTTTGCACCCTAGGTGGTGGTATGTAAACTAGCGAGCACAAACCCGTTCTTTCCTCTGGGACACGGCTCTTTCCTTGTTGTTTTACGGCGAATGTTGAGGCCTCTGACAGACAGCTGCTTCCTGCAGTGAGACGAAGCTTCTCTGAACCTGGAGGACTGGCAGGATGCTCTTTACACAACAGAAGAAGAAAGGACACTATGCAGCAGACAGTTCCAGTCTCTCGCGGCTGTTACAGCAGGATGGCCTACAGACGCTTCACGGTCAACATCCCAGATCCACACAGGCTGACCAAAACACTTAAGAGGGGAGCATCAGGGACTGGAGCCACTCTTGTCCTCACACGTCTCCCTTTAGAAGCCAGAAGTGGTCAGGCTCTTGTTAGATAATATCTGCGCTAATTCCTTATTTTATGTTAGTCATCAAGTATTTGCTTTTGTTATCTGTTTGGAGTTTTTGAAACCTGGTTTAAAGTGTAAAAATAAGAGTTAAGCTTCACTTCCATCATATGTGCAGGTGTCAGACACAGGGAGATCTCCCCCTGTTGGTGAGAGCCAGTAACAGTAGAAATGTGAGACTAAACCACACCCACTGTGACGTCCACATGGTATAAAAAGTGTTGTATGTATGACTTATTTTAGGGGCCTTTCACGAGATGGACACTGTCCGTGAGGGTCCCAGGCCTGGTTTCTAATGCGACCGTTAATAAACTCAAACTGAGAAATATAATGGTTTGGTTCTTGGAAATGGGCAGTAAATTACAAAATTTACTAATATAATATAGTAATATTCCACACTGGATCACCGTGTGAGCTTATGGGTGCCTTTGAACCAGAGTGCTGAGTTCAAGCCAAAATATGACTTTGCTTTCATTAACCCGGTGATCTAATTAACATACAAATCAGGGCACTGTTGCTGTGGTGAATGTTTCCCCCATTGGAACAACCCATGTGTGATGATGGAGGCCAGCAGGAGTCACTGTGCACATTGTTGTCAATAGGCCTCACGACAGCTAAAGGATTCTCTGACCACTCAGGCCAGAGCCCAGGTTTCTGGTCAGTGTCCGCCTTCCATGCTGGAGATTGTGAGTTCGCATCCCAAGGGAAATGAGTGGGAGGAGTCAAAAATCACAACACATACCAGGTCCGGTTAGTTTGGGCTCAAGGGGCTTGGCGATAGTTCAGACATATGATGAACCATTCCATTAAAGTCTGTGGGTCTAATTAAAGTCGAAATGAGTCATACTGAGAAAGTGTGGCGCTGAGCACATATACGTGGCTGATTTTTAGCTCCGGTGCAGGGTGGCCGAAAAGGGGCGAATAAGGAGAAGGATTCTAGGGGCCCATGATTGACAGGTGCCCAGAGAGGCCCCAATACAATTATAATACTGACAAAATAATATGGGGGGGCAATAAGATTTCTTTTCATGGAGCCCAAAATCCCTGGCAGCACCCCTGCTCCAGTGCTCCTGGTTTAAATGAAAACATTGTGCATGGCCACGTGCATCTGCAGCTTCGGATATTCATCCACTGCGATCTGAAATCTGAAGCCGGGTAAAACAGGTTGGTGCTGCAGCTTGTGCTTCGTGCACGTGGAGTTGCCCTGGATTCAGGTTACACTTCAATGCACTGTAAAGTCGACTTGTAACTCCTGAAGCTGGAACTGTTCCCCGTGCACAGTCATATGAGAGTCTGACTCCTGCTCTGTGTCCCGTCACACCGCTGACTTTGACAAACAAAGAACACAATGGAGGGTTTTAATAGTTAATCGCTATTATTACTTTAACTTGGAGCAGAAGAGCATCAAGTTTGTCTGCAGTCAAAGGGAAGAAGAGACATTTCTTAAACAAGCTAAAATGACAGTACATGAAGAGTGACAGACTTGAGAGTTTGAGGATGTTTAACATTAAACCATATTACAGTGCAAAAAGTTAGATAACAAATAATGAAAGTTTTTTCATTTGTTCAAAAGATGGACTGTTCCATCTTTCACTGAATGTAATATTCGTACCATTGAACAAATGAAAAAACTTTCATTATTTGTTTTATATACAGTAGTGTTCAGAATAATAGTAGTGCTATGTGACTAAAAAGATTAATCCAGGTTTTGAGTATATTTCTTATTGTTACATGGGAAACAAGGTATCAGTAGATTCAGTAGATTCTCACAAATCCAACAAGACCAAGCATTCATGATATGCACACTCTTAAGGCTATGAAATTGGGCTATTAGTAAAAAAAGTAGAAAAGGGGGTGTTCACAATAATAGTAGCATCTGCTGTTGACGCTACAAACTCAAAACTATTATGTTCAAACTGCTTTTTTAACAATCCTGTGAATCACTAAACTATTATTTAGTTGTATAACCACAGTTTTTCATGATTTCTTCACATCTGCGAGGCATTAATTTTGTTGGTTTGGAACCAAGATTTTGCTGGTTTACTAGTGTGCTTGGGGTCATTGTCTTGTTGAAACACCCATTTCAAGGGCATGTCCTCTTCAGCATAAGGCAACATGACCTCTTCAAGCATTGTGACATATCCAAACTGATCCATGATACCTGGTATGCGATATATAGGCTCAACACCATAGTAGGAGAAACATGCCCATATCATGATGCTTGCACCACCATGCTTCACTGTCTTCACTGTGAACTGTGGCTTGAATTCAGAGTTTGGGGGTCGTCTCACAAACTGTCTGCGGCCCTTGGACCCAAAAAGAACAATTTTACTCTCATCAGTCCACAAAATATTCCTCCATTTCTCTTTAGGCCAGTTAATGTGTTCTTTGGCAAATTGTAACCTCTTCTGCACATGTCTTTTATTTAACAGAGGGACTTTGCGGGGGATTCTTGCAAATAAATTAGCTTCACACAGGCGTCTTCTAACTGTCACAGCACTTACAGGTAACTCCAGACTGTCTTTGATCATCCTGGAGCTGATCAATGGGTGAGCCTTTGCCATTCTGGTTATTCTTCTATCCATTTTGATGGTTGTTTTCCGTTTTCTTCCACACGTCTCTTTTTTTTGGTCCATTTTAAAGCTTTGGAGATCATTGTAGATGAACAGCCTATAATTTTTTGCACCTGTGTATAAGTTTTCCCCTCTCCAATCAATTTTTTAATTAAACTACGCTGTTCTTCTGAACAATATCTTGAACATCCCATTTTCCTCAGACTTTCAAAGAGAAAAGCATGTTCAACAGGTGCTGCTTCATCCTTAAATAGGGGACACCTGATTCACACCTGTTTGTTCCACAAAAATGACGAACTCACTGACTGAATGCCACACTACTATTATTGTGAACACCCCCTTTTCTACTTTTTTTTTTTTTACTAATAGCCCAATTTCATAGCCTTAAGAGTGTGCATATCATGAATGCTTGGTCTTGTTGGATTTGTGAGAATCTACTGAATCTACTGGTACCTTGTTTCCCATATAACAATAAGAAATATACTCAAAACCTGGATTAATCTTTTTAGTCACATAGCACTACTATTATTCTGAACACTACTGTAACACCTAAAAATTTGATATTTTATTAATATATAAACAAGAGGAAAGGGACGTACATTTTGGTGTGCCTTGCTGGTCCTTTGACGTCAACAGGTTCCAAACACTCCAACACGAATTTTAAATAGCAGTCCAGTTCAATCTGAAATTGTTCCCAGCCAACTTGTCATTGGCCCTTTTATGATCAGCTTCTCACTTGACCCACACAGTTTACGCTCCATTTCCTTGATAAACACAACTTGATAGATGTCTGTACTGAAGATGAAATCTGATTGCTTGGGGATCCGGTCAAAGATGCAGTGAGCTATCTGCTGGAAGATGGAAAGAATATCATGCATTGTGTGAAACAGTGCATTACCATCTTCAATAATGGTTCTTCCCTCTGCTGGAAGTTGTGTGTCATCAACGTCTTTCACTAGGAAATGAAATCCTCAGTCTTTGCCATGTATCCAACAGCTGTACCAAGGCTGCAAGGAACAGAACTCAGTGGATATGTCAATCAATCAATCAATCAATCAACATTTATTTATAAAGCGCTTTACAACACCGACTGGTGTCCAAAGTGCTTAACATTAAAAACACAAATTTACAAAAAATAAAACACATATAAAATAAAATTTTAAAACAACACATAAAAATAACAGAACATGTCACCTCCCCACTAAGTGTTAAAAGCCAGTTTAAATAAATAAGTCTTTAACTTAGATTTAAAAAGTGCTAGGTCAGGAATAGTACATAACTCAAGAGGTAGCTCATTCCACAGTCTGGGGCCAGCTACCGCGAAAGCATGATCACCCCAGCGTTTATATGAGGTCTCTTAGATAATAAACCGACCCTTTTATTATTTTTTTTTAACTATATGGATTTGAATGACGTGCGATTACACCAATCATGCTTGAACCCTCGTGCGCATGCGTGAGTTTTTTCACGCGTGTCGGTGACGTCATTTCCCTGTGGGCAGACCTTGAGTGAGATGTGGTCCCGCCCTCTCGGCTGAATTCCTTTGTTTCACACGCTGCTCGAGACGGCGCGCGTTGCTTTATCAAAATTTTTTCTGGACCTGTGAGGAATATCTGAGTGGACACTATTCGAGAAATTAAGCTGGTTTTCTGTGAAAAGTTTAATGGCTGATGAGAGATTATGGGGTGTTTCTGTCGGTGTAAGGACTTCCCACGGAGCGGGACGTCCTGCAGCGCTTCCAGGCGCTGTCGTCGGCCTGTTTCGAGCTGAAAACATCCTAATTTAAGGCTTAATTCACCCAGGACATCGTGAGAGAACAGAGAAGATTCAGAAGAGGCCGGCATGAGGACTTTATGCGGACATTCCACTGTTTAAGGACATTTTTTTAATGAAAGACGTACGCGCAAATTCGCCGAGTAGTTTCCGTGACGACTCGGCAAATCTGTGTGCGCCGCGACAGGAAAAACACCTCCGTGTTGAAAACCATTTGTAGAATTCAGGCGGCTTTTAATGGCTTTCAACAAGTGAGTAACTGAGAAATTGTTTAACAGCTTGGGCATGTTCCAACTTGCCCATTAAGATTTCCAACGGAGGTATTTTTGCTGCCGCGACCCCCCGCGGTCGGGTCCAGCCCGACATGCGACCCTGCCCGCACGTTCTTTCATTACAAAATGACCGTTAACAATGGAATGTCCGAATAAACTCCTCATGCCGACTTCTTCTGAAAGTTCTCTGTTCTCTGACGACTTACTGCGTCAACAGAGCCTGAAATGTGGAAGTTTTCAACTTGAAACGGCGAGACGCTGCCGCCTCGAAGCGCAGATCGCCGTCAGGCGCCGTGGACCGTCCTTAAAGCGACACTACCAGACCAAAATCTCTCATCAGCCGTTAAAATTTTTACCGAAAACCAGCTGAATTTATTGAATGGTGTCCACTCAGTTGTCCCTTACAGTTTTGAAAAAATTTTTATCAAACAAAGCAACAGTCTCTGAGCCATTCCTAAACAATGAAAAAAATCGACGAGCGGGTGGACGACTCCTCACTCAAAGCCTGCCCACAGGCGAATGACGTTACCGACAGGCGTGAAAAAACTCTCGCATGCCCACGAGGGTTCAAGCATGTCTGATGTAATCACACGTGATTCAAATCCATATGGTTTTTGAAAAAAATAATAAGGTCGGATACTTTTCTAATAGACCTCGTATCTTGACCTTGGAACATCTAAGTAAAGCTGGCCAGAAGCCCTTAATGTCCTACTGTAGGTGCACAAAGTTAAAATTTCAGACAAGTAGGGAGGTGCAAGGCCATAAATAGCTTTAAAAACAAACATTAAATTTTTAAAATCAATTCTAAAACAAACTGGAAGCCAGTGGAGTGAGTACAGGACGGGCGTAATATGCTCACGTCTAAAAGTGTTTGTTAAAAGACGAGCAGCAGCATTCTGCACCAACTGGAGACGTGCAAGAGACGACTGATTAATGCCCGAATAAAGTGCATTACAATAATCAAGTCTGGAGGTGATGAAAGCATGAATGGCATCAACAATCATCAATTCTCCAATACTGATGGTTGGCTGAGACTTGACAAGATGTTGTAAGGCCAGACTAGTGTGTTGCTTATATGTCATGATCTTATTGCTGACTGTCTTTAGTCTCACTGTCTTGTTGACTGCCTCAAATGTCTTCAGTTTCATTTTCTTAACTGGCTTGAAGAAGTTGGATTTGGTTCCAAGTCTGTCAGTGATGAATGCTACTTTTGCATGTTTCCCAGAGGTTTTTTGGATTGAATGTCTTTCTAAATCTCAGCTGTTGTAGGAACACCAGCCGATATGCAGTACAGTTTGTCAGCATCAGGGATATCAAAGAGATTGAGGAAACTGGCCTCGGTATAGGTAACATTGACAAACTGGGCTGTTTCATGTGTCGTTTTCACTCATCTCTCATATGCATCAAAGTTGGTTACTATCCCAGTCAAAAGAGCTCCACATCCACCTGATGTGCTGTGTGACTTAAATGTCTCTTTGATCGTTTTATCTCCTGCACACCTGTTCCCTAGTGTCAGTAGTTAAAATTTGACATCAAAACAATAACTCTGATGACAATGTCCTCTTCTGTTTTGCATACTGAGTTAAAGAATCATTGAAATAAAAATGTGATAGAAACATTAACTGGGAATTCTTGAAGTTAAGTTACAATTTTAGCCTGAAAGTGAATTATTTCAAAGGAAGCATGATAGAGTGTTGTTTGATGGTTTATTGGATTGCTAGTGCCCACAAATATAGGTAAAGACACCAAAACCATGTCTATATCTGTCATAGAAGCAAAGTTATAAGCAAAAATGTGATTTTTCAGTACCAGCGGTGGCCATTTTGAGAATGGTCACTAATCAGTAGTTGATCCCAAAATATTTTGTGGGTATCATATATTATTGTTCAGTAAGGTCCAAGGGACTCAAAAAAGTTGGGCTTATACTGTTATGGGGCTGGGGTGCACGGTGAACCCCCCTGCCCCATGGTCTCTTTTATTTTTTACTTGTAAATATTGTCAGGACGTGGCACAAACCAGGTGGACACAAATGCAAACTCTCACAGCAGGTGCAGTTAGAATTGGGTTTAAATGTAAAAACAGGCAGGGATTCTGTACACATGTGATCCAGCAGCGAGGCAAAGGTACAGACAGACGGGAGGCTGAGGCTAGGTCTAACAAACAGGTGGAGGTCAAAAAACACAGCGTAGTGGCAATCAGAGACAAAGATAAAAACGTGGTCAAGGACAAAACAGGGTCAAATACCAGCAGGCTAAATACGAGGCAGAACAAGGCAAGGTGTGAGGGCTGGAAAGTGAATAACATTCAACAATCTGGCAGTGAGCTGTGAGACTGTGAGGGCTTAAATAACTGGTGGTGTAATTAGTGAAACAAGACACAGGTGTCAGTGAAAGTTCTGGAAGGGGGCGTGACCAGGGAAGACAAAGATTGTGCAGTGAATGAAAATACAAAGTAGAGAGAAACAAAGTGTGAGACAAAGACACAGTGGCTGGTGCAGTGATATGGAGTGGGAACATACTCGGACGGGTGTGAGGGGAAACAGCGAACTATGACAACAAAACTATTACCAGAGTGAGACAAATTAAAATATAAAAGTGAATGCAATAACCAATAGTGAGGTGAGGTGACAGCATTTAACTAAGACTACATAATGAACAAAATGGCAAAACCAGAGACTACAAAATAGTGCAATAAATAAAAGGAATTAACTGATAAGCAATAAATAACAAACGGAACATAATCAGATGAGAAAACTCTTGAAGGCAAATAATAACCAAAACCTGTGACTAAAGCATCATAGAATAAATATGATAAGCATAATTAAACTAAGACTAAAGTAACCTGAGGGACCAAGAGTGAAAGCAAACAATAAAGCAAAACCAAATACGTGGCGAAGAAAAGATACACAGAGAATAAACAAAACCAATAATAAACTGAGCATGGAAACCTGACATGAACATGAAACAAAACATTACTTAAGCAAGACTATGATACATGACATGACTAAAAAATGCAAAAGGCTCTGAGCATGGGAACAAAAAAATGTCTGGATCATGACAAATATGTGTGCATTTACATTTGTGACACTGACTAAAATGTTGAAAAATATTTTAAATAATAGTGCAGTATGGGCTGCATTTATTTTTTCAGCATTTATACATTTATTTTAAACTGTGACTGTTATTGATTTCTGTTCCAGGATATGAGCAACCTTTGTTGTTCAGTTTATTATTTTTGAGTATACCTGTAAAAGGAACAGACGTGGGTGAAACCCCCCCCCCATCTCTTAAAATACTGGAGCCGCCCTTGCATGTGTTTCAAACAGTTACGGAAAATTCATGCAGTCACATGTAAAACTCCACACAGAAAAACATGGGTCCGGGTGTGGCTGTGAGGTCACAGTTGACCCTATTAACTTCTCTTTTACTCACACGGTAACAAACGGTTCTGTGGCTGTCAGGAGCAGCTGCAGTGAAGAGTCCAGTGTCTCAGCCACCTGTGTGACCTCAGAAAACCTTTACACACACACACACACACACACACACACACACACACACACACACACACACACACACACACACACACACACACACACACACACACACACACACACACACACACACACACACTCCAAAAGATTTAGTGCAGATTTACACCGAGCCTCTTTTCACAGCTTAAACTGTGTTTTTACTGAGTGCTATTTGAATGGTAAAGGAAACCTAAGATATTCCCTTTATGACATCAGACAAAAAGTAGTTTTGTGTCTTCAGGCTGAACACATTTGAAATGACAATTGTCAGAGGGCTGATGCATGTCTTATGCGCTCTACACACAACTATATAAAGTACATTACAGGTTGTATTACATTACATGTACTCAACCGTTATTTCTAAAGCATGTTTAAAATGACAGCAGTCGACCAAAGTGATGTACATAATAGAAAAATTATAACCCCAAGTTACCCCAGTCATAAATAAATAAATGAAAAATAACAACAATATATACATATATGTCTGTATGACATTTTTGATTATGTTTGACTTCATCATTTGACTTCATTCGTCATGGCATTCCATCGATGTTGAGGATGAAGGTTTTCATCGACCAACGTAATTTTGTAGTTCGTTAGTTGTGAGTTCTCAGGTGGCTGATGAGTCCGATTCTTGACCTGAAGTTTTGATTGCGGTGAGGTCATGTCGTTCTTGTGGGTATGGTCATCCTTGGTTGTAGTTCTTTCTCCTTTCTTCTTCGCTGCTCCTCACATCGTTTGGTTTGAAGCTCTCTACTCCTTGTGTGATTGTTGTTCTCCAGAGTGGCCCGTCTCTCGTCTTCCCAGGTGTTAGGATCCATCTCACATTTCTTCATGTTGGCCCTCAGGACGTCTTTATAGCGTTTCTTCTGTCCACCTCTGCTCTGTTTGCCTTCTTTGAGTTGGGAGTAAAAGACTTGCTTCGGGAGACGATCGTCACTCATCCTGACAACATGGTCACACCATCTGAGCTGGTTCTTGATGCAGGCTGCTATGCTGGCTGAGTTGGATTCTTCGAGCTTCCTAAGTGATTTTGGGGATACTTCAAAGACAACGTTGGTGGAATTTTTCGAGTGTCTTGAGATGGTGACGGTATGGAGTCTGTGACGCATACAAGAGGGTTGAAACTACGATTGTCTTGTAGACCACTGCCTGTGTTGGTTCTGATGTCTCGATCTTTGAAGCTTTGCGCTAACATATTTCAGCCGATGTTGAATTTCCACATCAAGATGATGATGATGTCCTAAGTTGCAGAAGTGGTCCACATTTTCCAGAATTACTTCACTGAGTCGGTTCATAGGTGGATTGTGAGCTCCATAACAAATAATGTCATTATGAAGTCATTCACACCAATCAATCACAAATGATTTTTTTCTGATCAATATACGCTTTAGATCATCCATCTGGGCTTTTTGGTTGTTGAGATATACAAAAAAAGGCGGTGGTGGAGGTGATGGGGGTGGGTGAGGGGGTGGACCATGTTTTCCATGAGCAGCAGCTTTGTTGCATCTTATCACCACTTGCATGATGGAAATTAGGAGCAGCTGTGGTTGCATGTAGCTTGAAATGAGCTTGTTTGTCAGTTTATTTCATTTCTAAACTCTAGATCTCATGACCGCCAAGGCCGCTGCTGCTTCTTGGCGACGCCTCGTAAAAATGACCAGTATGGCTCTTTTAAAGAACTTCCCCAAAGTTGTAAAAGTTAAAAAAAAATAGGAAAAACTCTTTGTCAGCCACCATCATGTGCACAACAACATGGTCTCTGACACACTGAAACCAGTGTCTTCACTTCTTTTGCATGGTGACCCTCCCTGCTCGCCATCATTTGTTAAGCAAATGCTGCACACACTTTAGGTCAAACAGCTTTAACCTCACACAGAGCCAAACCAGCAAAATAAAACCTTAAATCCTACTGAGGTCATACTGGAGGGTGTTTGTCCTCATTTAAAAATGAAATGTCTTTAAATTACGTTTTACACAAATTAAGAGGAAAATAAAAAACCTCTGCTCCTCAGCTGGGCTTTGCATCTAGGCCAAGTAGGCAAACTGCTGTGTACTGTGTGTGCATGTCTGTGTGCACGCCTGCGTGTGTGCAGGGAACAGGGCAGCATAATCAGGGCATGGTTTTATTTAAAGACTAGAACGTGGGAAGCAGCAGCAGCATCAGCCTCTGGGGCTTCCAGGCTTCACAGCTCTCACAGAGGTGATCAGACCTCCTACTGCCTGTGAACGCCTCAGCCCTTTTCGCCTTTACCAGGATTAGGGCCATGTGGATACATATATATATATATATATATATATATATATATATATATATATATATATATATATATATATATATATATATATATATATATATACACACAAGGTTGGGTAGGATTACTTTGAAGGAATACATGTGGAAATCCACTTGGATTACATTTCAAAGTAATCCTACCCAACCTTGTATGTATATATATATATATATATATACACACAAGGTATGTATATATATATATATATATATATATATATATATACATACAAGGTTGGGTAGGATTACTTTGAAGGAATACATGTGGAAATCCACTTGGATTACATTTCAAAGTAATCCTACCCAACCTTGTATGTATATATATATATATATATATATATATATATATATATATATATATATATATATATATATATATATATATATATATATATATATATATATATATATACACACACACACACACACACACACACACACACACATACATGCAGTAAAGCTCACCTAAACCGTTGTCGTAAAAACCGGATTCGCACTCACCGGACAAATGCAAACGTCCCAGTCTTTTTTGTATGGTTTTCCATGTAATGTAAACCGTCCCATCTGATGGCAATGCATTTTCACTTTTGCATGTACCAGAAAGAGCAGTCTGGATATAACCAGGAACAGAGGTACGAAATGAAGTTCAACACCGACAGTCACTGATTCGAGGAAACTGGGGACCGCCTTTCCATGATTAAAAGCCCAGGCATTTATTAATTCAAACCGTGCTCAGACCCGGTGTCACGGTCTGATCAGTCGCCCTGCCTTTACTGTATGTGCCACTTTAGAGCGTCAGCAGTGGTTCACTGATTATCACCTCATTTCTGCTTAAAATTGCACTCCAGTCGTCATCTATCTCAGCGACAGATATCTGAAGCTTTTCCTCATAAATTCAGCATTATTTCAATATAAAAGGCAGGGGGGACCAATCAGACCATGACACTGGCACCTAAATGAGGCAGGGTGTAATTCAAGGTGTAATTCGATTATTAACAAAATGCTGCTTGCTGCCTGCACTTTAATATGATGTTAAGTTACACACAAATCCCAGGATAGGCTTGGTGTTGAAAACCAGTTCTTTTCAAGAATTGTGAAGAAATTATTCGATCCACCGTCATCAACAGCCTTTTTACTTAATTCCCTTCTCAGTCCTTCAGAGCAGCTGTTGTTTTTGAAGGTGTTTGTCGGGAAAATCATTCCTCTACATTGATTGCAGACCCTGCAGTGGCTCCACAATCAACTGCTTCTGTAGCAGCTCTGCTTGAAGCTTGAAGCAATGAAGCAGTGCTCCGACCCACTGCTTTTCAGAAGCGCTTTTCAGAAACGGCAAGTCCGCTTCTTAACCCCTCTCAAAACCATTAAATGATGTCAATTGTGAATCAGTTTTGTGCGGATTAAAGTCACTAACTGGGACTCTTGTCTTCTTGCGAGCAATAAACGAGAATCGTCCTCCGTTCCATTTGCACAGCTCCAAACGCTGCGCTGCTCTCTGCTGAGTCAAGTTAGAGTCCAGACGGAATTAATAACTTCAAAGTGAATCACCATTTTAAATCAAATGACACCTCTTTCCAAACTTTGTAATACAGACAACAAACCAAAACGTTTTTTCCCCCTCCCAAAATAAGACGTTTTCCTTTCTGTATATACTATAGATCTTGTTTATTTCTATTTATGTCCAGAGATCAAGAATCCAGTGACCAATTTCATATTTGTTTAATTTAAGACTCAGTAAAATGTTGCTGACAGAGGTGGAAAACTCCAGCTTCAGAAAGTAAAAGTCCAATCACATATTTGTTCAGGTAGAAGCAACACATGGTAGGGCTTTTACTTTCTGAATCCTTTCTGAATCCACCTCTGGCTGTTGACATAGAAAACCTGTAAAGTCTACTTTTAGTACACAGAAAATTCACAGGAGACATTGATAAGGGAATCGATAAGGTATCAGATCGATAAACGGAATTGATAATGGCATCAATATTGATAAAATCTTATCAATACCCATTCCTATCCATGGGTGTGGCAACCTGCCTGGCTGCAAACTCTCCCCGTAGCCTGGTCGAAACGGCGGAGATTGCAAAGGCCATAGTCACTTTTTGACTTTCAGTTCTTCCTCTCTTGTCACATTTTAGTTTTTGCAGTGCGCTCGCCAATTATATTTGATCATGGACCAAATACAGGAGCGTTTGGCAGAAAAGTCTGCAAATATGACCAACTTTACAACAAGGAGTCAGAAAAAGACACTCAAATGACCTGCAGTTCATGGAGGGAAATCACACGTACCTGTAATGCTGGAGGTTGATGATTGTATAAAGAAGCGGAGCTCGCTGAGGGACAAAATGATCCAGAAAAGCAGCTGTTCTTGTCAAAAATCAGAGGTGGAAAACTCCAGCTTCAGAAAGTAAAAGTCCAACCACATATTTGTTCCATCTTCCTAATAAACCAGCTGACTGTAATTAGTTCAACTCTTCAGGCAGGTGGATGACCTACTTATTGAGATCACCTGTTTTAGGTGCACAGGTAGAAGCAATACATGGTACGGTTTTTACTTTCTGAAGCCTTAGTTTTCCACCTCTGTGGAAAATTGCATTAAGATGGCCACCAATGCGATGGAGAACTTTAAAAATGTCACGCACACGTCAACGTCATTGCATGGCCACATAGTTACAGAGTTGTAAAGGCATAAATCAGGCATTAGGATTTTAAGGTACCAATCCATTGTGGACTTACACACTGGTGGTTTCTCTGCTCTACACTGTGTACTGGTTGCTAGGTCAAGCAAACAAGTTTGAGAACGCTCATTTTTTGTGAAAGAGAGGATTATAGCATTTTAAAAATAAGATTAATTCTTAATATGGATCTCCTGCACACAGTGCATAGTGTTAAATCTGGTGACTTTCCAAACCCTCTTATTGGCAATTTATTTTCTCAAACACGACTAGCGACAAATCTAGCTAGTGTCATTGATGACTTCTCTGGTGTCTGGCAACTCAAAAGTGAAAGTACGTATTGATCTACAGTCTCACCGAGTGACAGCGGCCGCTCAGTTGCTATTAAATATAGTCACCACAAGAGTGTGCTACTGACTAACCACTGAGTCTTGTTAATGTGAGCAGTAAAATAAGCAGTACGCCTACAGCATAATTTAATGTTAATGGCTGCTAAATTGTGCTCATTAGAAGTAGTTCTTTTTTGGCAAAGATTACAAGCTTCGTCACCCTTCTACAAACATGAACAATATAATAGGTCTATATTATTTGCACTATATTAGGCTACACATTTTTTGTTTGATATTGAATTTAATAAAAAAATATGAGGTTAAATTCATAAATGTAAATGATAATGTAGCAAGATGAAGGCCGGATTGAAAATTCCCGGTTGCTTGGTTAACGGGGAATTCCCCTTTGGCTGACCTGGTAGAGTTCTGGTCTTTAGTGTGAGCAGGCCGGGTTCGATTCCACCGCCGTCCTGGTCACAAAGATCCTACAGTCACAATAAGAAAACATTCCGTTCAATGCACAGTAAGGAAACACGTTTACCTGTAAAATTGTTTCTGTCCATACTGAAAGTCCGATAACGCAAATCAATAGGCTATAAAGCCAAGGATTGCCACAACATGTTCTCAGGGCTACAAGACTACAGACACCTGAACAAGCCACGTGCCAGTTAAGCCATAGGCTATCAGAACCTGTCGGCCATACCTGGAAAAGCTCCTCACCACCTAACCATGTCATTTAGGTCCTTCAGACTTTTTTCAGTAAAATGGTTCTTGGGAGCATGACCATGGCTAAAACCTTTCATCTTCTGGGGGGTGAGGAGCCCCCCAGCCCCCCGCCTTTTTAAGCATTTTTCTTTTTTTGCCTTTTCAGCTGACCCCCCTAATTACAGCCCTCTTAACCCCCTGCCACTTTAAACATTTTTTTATGTAAATGTAAATTAATATTTAAATTTTCAGCTAGTTGACAGTAGGGCTGTACAATATGGCCAAATTATCATATCTCAATATTGCCATATCAATATGATATATGATATGACAAAACTAGACATATTTGACACAAAGTGCAGCGACAGTGAAAATTAAACCTTCTTAAACAAAACAGTAATAATACCACACTCATTTTACACTCATGATAAATAAGGTTAGGATACTGTGTCCTCCAAAAGTAACACTTGGAATTTCACACATTTTCATTTGTTTAAAAAAATATATAAAGAATACAAATTTCCAAAATGATCTTCCTCAAACTCAAACTGAAAAGCAAATCTCTAAAACTTGATAAAACCTGTAAATAATAATCAGTTTTATTGCCAGTTTTCTTCACACAAGTCAGGGGATGGAAACATGAACATTTCCAAGTCACTCAATATGTCTTGGACTTTATTTACATCAATTATAAAGAAATACAAAAGTTTCTTTCACCAAAACATCAAATCTAGACTTTCATCTCAAATGTACTTTCTGTCAAACTGTAGCTGAACTTTCCGGTCTTCTTTTTAAGAAAATCCTCCTCTACACCACTTCATCAGGAAGCTGGATTTTATATTTTTAATTAAGTGTATGGTCGTTCACTCACCAATATAAGTTTAGTGTTGTTAGAAGTCCACGGTTCAAACGACGTGTTCAGTTCAAATCTGAAGCAAACATTTTTCTTCTACTAAGGTGGATTAGAACTTTTTGTGGTACACAGCACCAACTACTGGACAGGAGGAACCTAGCAGTCAATGTGACTCGCTAATTTCAAAATGCAGCTCTTTTCATACAGACATGGTCATCTGTGTCCAATCAGATTTCAGGGGAGTCCAGTGCAACCCCGGCCTCCGCTCTAGCTCCACCCATGCTAGGAAGTGTTCAACATTTGACATTTCCTGTTTCACTGTTGACTCAAAATTTGGCACTTCCTGTTTCAGTGTGAACTGCCACTGAGTTCAATCCAGGAAGTGTCAATCTGGGAAGTGTTTGACATTTGACATTTCCTGTTTCACTGTTGACTCAAAATTTGGCACTTCCTGTTTGGGCCACAGTGTACCTTGAGCTCATATTATTATGGATTAAAAGCTTACTGGAGTTGAAAACGTGCTGTTTTGCTTTTCACAATGATTCAGAATATTCTAAAATTTTTAGTTATAAAAAACAAAACTCTGCAGGTGTGTTTTATTTGTGATGTTCATAATGTCTTAAAGTCAGACTCGTCTGGCAGTTAAAGAAATAAAAGAGTTTGCTTCAGGATGGTGCACCAGGATTCTTATTTTAATAGCTTGTTTGTGCTGCAGGACAGTTCTGCTGTAGTCATAAGAAATACTTTGATATTTGCAGAACCATTAAGTGCAGCCTTTCTGCTTTGCACAGTGCCATCTGAAGTGAGTTGTGTGGTGCACATTCTCTCATTTGATGCACAAGTGGAAACACTCGTCTGTTGCTTTCATCTTTTTGGACACAGAACATTAAATTCCCTTAATGCAAACCTCTGAAGTCCTTCATGCAAAAGAGACATTTAGGGGTCTCCAGAGTTTTGGTACAGAAAACATTAACCAATGCACAATGAGATGGTTTCAGCAGAGCCTTTGGTTATTTATTTATTTTATCAATGAATTAAAAAAGTATACACAGTAAAACTCACCTAAACCATCACTGTATAAACCGAATGCTCCCATTCACTGGACAAAAGGAAAAGTCCCACTGTTTTTGTATGGTTTTCCATGTAACAAACACTGTATATAATGGATTTTGTCCAATGGATTTTTGCTCACATCGGACAAAACATGCAGCACATCGTAATGCATTTCCATTAAAAAACCCTCACATGTACACTGTACCAGACAGAGCAGTCTGGGGGTGCCCAGTTGCAACAGAGGTACAAAATGAAGTTCACCACTGACACTCGCTAAAGTGGGGAGTGTATTTCCTTGATTAAAAGTCCAGGCATTTATTTTTTTCAAACCGTGCTAAGACCTGGCACCTAAATGAGGCAGGACCTAATTCAAGGCCGGCAAATATTAGGGCCCCTTCACACATAGTACAAATAAGTACAACTCAGGGCAACTCGTGGAACAGCTCATATGAGCGAACCACAAAACATCGAGCCGACAGGCAGGTGTGAACGATGCCGCTGTGACTGTGTGCACGATGTGATTAGCATCATGATTAGCATCGTGCAGCTGCTGTGAAAATGAAAAAAAAAAATACATGTCACCCACGGGATTTGAACCTACACTTTCCAAAAGCTCTGATTGCCAGCCAAAAAAACTTTACCACTGAGCTACGATCCTATCAAAGGTGTGGGAAAATGCCTGATATCAAGAAGGACATGGACATATTTAAGAAAAAATAAAACCACACACCACATAGATAGAGATAATTGGATCATAGATAATTGGCAAAGCTTCTGGGGAAAACCTGGTCTTGTTAGGAGAGACGGCATCCATCCCACTTTGGATGGAGCAGCTCTCATTTCTAGAAATCTGGCCAATTTTCTTAAATCCTCCAAACCGTGACTATCCAGGGTTGGGACCAGGAAGCAGAGTTGTAGTCTTACACACCTCTCTGCAGCTTCTCTCCCCCTGCCATCCCCTCATTACCCCATCCCCGTAGAGACGGTGCCTGTTCTCAGACCACCAATAACCAGCAAAAATCTATTTAAGCATAAAAATTCAAAAAGAAAAAATAATATAGCACCTTCAACTGCACCACAGACTAAAACAGTTAAATGTGGTCTATTAAACATTAGGTCTCTCTCTTCTAAGTCCCTGTTAGTAAATGATATAATAATTGATCAACATATTGATTTATTCTGCCTTACAGAAACCTGGTTACAGCAGGATGAATATGTTAGTTTAAATGAGTCAACACCCCCGAGTCACACTAACTGCCAGAATGCTCGTAGCACGGGCCGAGGCGGAGGATTAGCAGCAATCTTCCATTCCAGCTTATTAATTAATCAAAAACCCAGACAGAGCTTTAATTCATTTGAAAGCTTGACTCTTAGTCTTGTCCATCCAAATTGGAAGTCCCAAAAAACCAGTTTTATTTGTTATTATCTATTGTCCACCTGGTCGTTACTGTGAGTTTCTCTGTGAATTTTCAGAACTTTTGCCTGACTTAGTGCTTAGCGCAGATAAGATAATTATAGTGGGCGATTTTAACATCCACACAGATGCTGAGAATGACAGCCTCAACACTGCATTTAATCTATTATTAGACTCAATTGGCTTTGCTCAAAATGTAAATGAGTCCACCCACCACTTTAATCATATCTTAGATCTTGTTCTGACTTATGGTATGGAAATAGAAGACTTAACAGTATTCCCTGAAAACTCCCTTCTGTCTGATCATTTCTTAATAACATTTACATTTACTCTGATGGACTACCCAGCAGTGGGGAATAAGTTTCATTACACTAGAAGTCTTTCAGAAAGCGCTGTAACTAGGTTTAAGGATATGATTCCTTCTTTATGTTCTCCAATGCCATATACCAACACAGTGCAGAGTAGCTACCTAAACTCTGTAAGTGAGATAGAGTATCTCGTCAGTAGTTTTACATCCTCATTGAAGACAACTTTGGATGCTGTAGCTCCTCTGAAAAAGAGAGCTTTAAATCAGAAACTCACAAATTCGCAGCTTAAAGCAGATAACCCGTAAGTTGGAGAGAAAATGGCGTCTCACTAATTTAGAAGATCTTCACTTAGCCTGGAAAAAGAGTCTGTTGCTCTATAAAAAAGCCCTCCGTAAAGCTAGGACATCTTACTACTCATCACTAATTGAAGAAAATAAGAACAACCCCAGGTTTCTTTTCAGCACTGTAGCCAGGCTGACAAAGAGTCAGAGCTCTATTGAGCCGAGTATTCCTTTAACTTTAACTAGTAATGGCTTCATGACTTTCTTTGCTAATAAAATTTTAACTATTAGAGAAAAAAATTACTCATAACCATCCCAAAGACGTATCGTTATCTTTGGCTGCTTTCAGTGACGCCGGTATTTGGTTAGACTCTTTCTCTCAGATTGTTCTGTCAGGGTTATTTTCATTAGTTACTTCATCCAAACCATCAACATGTCTAATAGACCCCATTCCTACCAGGCTGCTCAAGGAAGCCCTACCATTATTTAATGCTTCGATCTTAAATATGATCAATCTATCTTTATTAGTTGGCTATGTACCACAGGCTTTTAAGGTGGCAGTAATTAAACCGTTACTTAAAAAGCCATCACTTGACCCAGCTATCTTAGCTAAGTATAGGCCAATCTCCAACCTTCCTTTTCTCTCAAAAATTCTTGAAAGGGTAGTTGTAAAACAGCTAACTGATCATCTGCAGAGGAATGGTCTATTTGAAGAGTTTCAGTCAGGTTTTAGAATTCATCATAGTACAGAAACAGCATTAGTGAAGGTTACAAATGATCTTCTTATGGCCTCAGACAGTGGACTCATCTCTGTGCTTGTTCTGTTAGACCTCAGTGCTGCTTTTGATACTGTTGACCATAAAATTTTATTACAGAGATTAGAGCATGCCGTAGGTATTAAAGGCACTGCGCTGCGGTGGTTTGAATCATATTTATCTAATAGATTACAATTTGTTCATGTAAATGGGGAATCTTCTTCACAGACTAAGGTTAATTATGGAGTTCCACAAGGTTCTGTGCTAGGACCAATTTTATTCACTTTATACATGCTTCCCTTAGGCAGTATTATTAGACGGCATTGCTTAAATTTTCATTGTTACGCAGATGATACCCAGCTTTATCTATCCATGAAGCCAGAGGACACACACCAATTAGCTAAACTGCAGGATTGTCTTACAGACATAAAGACATGGATGACCTCTAATTTCCTGCTTTTAAACTCAGATAAAACTGAAGTTATTGTACTTGGCCCCACAAATCTTAGAAACATGGTGTCTAACCAGATCCTTACTCTGGATGGCATTACCCTGACCTCTAGTAATACTGTGAGAAATCTTGGAGTCATTTTTGATCAGGATATGTCATTCAATGCGCATATTAAACAAATATGTAGGACTGCTTTTTTGCATTTACGCAATATCTCTAAAATCAGAAAGGTCTTGTCTCAGAGTGATGCTGAAAAACTAATTCATGCATTTATTTCCTCTAGGCTGGACTATTGTAATTCATTATTATCAGGTTGTCCTAAAAGTTCCCTGAAAAGCTTTCAGTTAATTCAAAATGCTGCAGCTAGAGTACTGACAGGGACTAGAAGGAGAGAGCATATCTTACCCATATTGGCCTCTCTTCATTGGCTTCCTGTTAATTCTAGAATAGAATTTAAAATTCTTCTTCTTACTTATAAGGTTTTGAATAATCAGGTCCCATCTTATCTTAGGGACCTCATAGTACCATATCACCCCAATAGAGCGCTTCGCTCTCAGACTGCAGGCTTACTTGTAGTTCCTAGGGTTTGTAAGAGTAGAATGGGAGGCAGAGCCTTCAGCTTTCAGGCTCCTCTCCTGTGGAACCAGCTCCCAATTCAGATCAGGGAGACAGACACCCTCTCTACTTTTAAGATTAGGCTTAAAACTTTCCTTTTTGCCAAAGCTTATAGTTAGGGCTGGATCAGGTGACCCTGAACCATCCCTTAGTTATGCTGCTATAGACTTAGACTGCTGGGGGGTTCCCATGATGTACTGAGTGTTTCTTTCTCTTTTTGCTCTGTATGCACCACTCTGCATTTAATCATTAGTGATCGATCTCTGCTCCCCTCCACAGCATGTCTTTTTCCTAGTTCTCTCCCTCAGCCCCAACCAGGCCCAGCAGAAGACTGCCCCTCCCTGAGCCTGGTTCTGCTGAAGGTTTCTTCCTGTTAAAAGGGAGTTTTTCCTTCCCACTGTCGCCAAGTGCTTGCTCACAGGGGGTCGTTTTGACCATTGGGGTTTTTACGTAATTATTGTATGGCCTTGCCTTACAATATAAAGCGCCTTGGGGCAACTGTTTGTTGTGATTTGGCGCTATATAAATAAAATTGATTGATTGATTGATATAAAAACACTGCATTTTATTGAATCCCTCTTATCAAGCGGGAAATACAAGTATGATCCGTCTGTTCCTCTGTAGATGACCCACGGTCACAGATGTAAAAGTCATGAAATGACATGAATGAGAAGCAGGGCACTCTTATAATGTCCACATCTGCTGGTGGCATGTCCAGCCAGACACGGCCATGTGGCAGGACACAGCATCATGTGGAACACAGCTCACGTTGATGACGTGACATTCAGATCACCTGCTGTGTGTTATGATCTAACGGTCCGTCTTACCTGGGGTAGCCTGTCAATGTGTGCACTGTGCGTGCGCTCGCTGCAGCCCATTGCAACAGTGATATAGGTTTTTATGCATGTCCACGTGAGGACAGCAAGCAGACACACATGCGTCACAGTGGGCACAGTTAGTTCATGGCCGTCCAAACACAGTACGTGTTCCCCAGCCGTGACATCAAAAACCACAGATCTCCACAGCTGCTCCTGTGAGCAGGCACACCCCCTGTCAGTTCAGCACACACACCAACTTGTCACTGTATCTGTTTGCAAAGCCACACTCGTGGGGCACTTAGACAAATTTCACATCCAGCTCAACAGTGATTGTCTTGTGACTGTTGTCATGTTAATAGTTCCTTCCCACTGTTGCCAAGTGCTTGCTCACACGGGGTCATTTTGACCGTTGGGGTTTTTCCATAATTATTGTATGGCCTTGCCTTACAATATAAGGCGCCTTGGGGCAACTGTTTGTTGTGATTTGGCGCTATATAAATAAAACTGATTTGATTTGATTTGATTTTAATAGTGCGAATGGCCACACATTTTGTAAGTGCCAAACAAGCGGTGTTAGATGTTCATGTGTGTCAGCTGGAATTTGGCCGACAACTGCCGCAAGAGGGTTTGATGGGCTCCTACAGTGCACACTCTGTCTTTCAGCCGCTGGTGTGCGCAAATAGATGTAGCAACAAATGTACGAGGTCTGTTAGAAAAGTATCGGACCTTTTTATTTTTTGCAAAAACTATATGGATTTGAATCACGTGCACTTGCATCAGCCAAGCTTGAACCTTCGTGCGCATGCGTGAGTTTTTTCACGCCTGTTGGTTGCGTCATTTGCCTGTGAGCAGGCTTTGAGTGAGCACTGGTCCACCCCTCTCGTCGGATTTTCATTGTCAGGAAAATGTCTGAACGGCTGGAGCAGCGCTGCATCAAATTTTTCAAGAAACTGTGTGAGACAGCCAGGTGGAAACCATTCGGAAAATTCAGATGGCTTTCGGTGAAAATCCTATGGGCATCACACAGATTAAGGAGCATTACAACCGGATTAAAGACGGCCCACAGCAGCTGAGGGCGCGCCATGCTTCGAGCGGCCATCGACAGGCTGAAATGACCATATCATTTCCAAAGTGAAGGCTGTGTTGATCCGGGACATCGTGTGACTACCAGAGAAATGGCAGAAAAGGTGGACATCAGCCATTTTTCATTAGATTCCACTGTTACTGGAGATTTTGTAATGAAAGACGTGCAGAGGCATTCGCTCGTCGGGATGAAGCCGCAATGGCGGAGAACAAAAGCAAGTCTGTGTTGGAAGTCTCACGGGACATGTTGTGACATGCCCAGCTCTCCACAATTTCTCGGATACTCACTTGACTAAAAAGCCACCGAAAGCTGTCTGAATCTTCTGAATGGTGGAAAACCTAACGCCATTGTGGCTTCGTCCCGACGCGTGAATGCCTCCGCACGTCTTTCATTACAAAATCTCCTGTAACAGTGGAATCTGATAAAAAATGGCTGATGTCCACCTTTTCTGCCATTTCTCTGGTAGTCACACGACATCCCGGATCAACACAGCCTTCACTTTGGAAATGATCTGGTCATTTCAGCCTGTCGATGGCCGCTCAAAGTGCGGCGTGCCATCAGCCCACTGTGGACCATATTTAATCCGGTTGTAATGCTCCTTAATCTGTGTGATGCCCATAGGATTTTGACCAAAAGCCATCTGAATTTTCCGAATGGTTTCCACCTGGCTGTCTCACACAGTTTCTTGAAAAATTTGATGCAGCGCTGCTCCAGCCGTTCAGACATTTCCCTGACAATGAAAATCCGACAAGAGGGGTGAACCGGTGCTCACTCAAAGCCTGCCCACAGGCGAATGACGCAACCGACAGGCATGAAAAACTCACGCATGCACACGAAGGTTCAAGCTTGGCTGATGCAAGCACACATGATTCAAATCCATATAGTTTTTGCAAAAAATAAAACGGTCTGATACTTTTCTAACAGACCTCGTACAAGGCGTTAGAGGCAGCTACGATTTTACACGTATTGCATACAATTCCTGCTTCATGCGCACTTCATGCACACTTCATATGCAATTCGCCCACATTCGTACTATGTGTGAAGGGGCCCTTAGCAAAATGCTTCTTGCTGCCTGCACTGTAATATGGTGTTACGTTTCACACGTATCCCTGGGTGTGGTGAACCAAAGACAGCCGCTTTAAATCAGAGCCCTTTGCATGGCTGCGAACCGTCCCCATAGCCTGACACGCACATGCTTTTACGAGACCGTGATTGGTCACTTTTACATTGTCACTCCTTCCTCTCTCATCATATTTTAATACTTTTTGTAGTGCGCATGCCAAGTACATTTCCATCATAGATCAAGTTTCTACCTCAGCTGCCTGGGTTACAGCTTCAGCTAATTAGGCCTCCACCATCTGGGCTACAGTTAGCCAGGCCTCCACCACCTGGGCCACAGCTAACTGGCCCACCATGATCTGGGCCACAACTAACCGGGCTAACCGTGTTACAGCTACCACCACCTGGGCTACAGCTAACCGGTCCTCCACCACCTGGGCTACAGCTAACCGGGCCTATACCATCTGGGATACAGCTAACCGGGCCTCCACCACCTGGGCTACAGCTATCCGGGCCTCTACCACCTCTTCTTCTTCACCTCTCTACCACACTCTCCATTACTTTGAACAGTTGACCCCAAATATTTCCTTATAACTTGGAAATATTTCCTTATAACTGCACTATTCCACTGGGCTCCCTCTCATTCACACACATGTACTCAGTCTTGCTTCTACTGACTTTCATTCCCCTTCTCTCCAAAGCATATCTCCACTTCTCCAGACTAGACTCAACTTGCTCTCTACTCTCACTACAGATCACAATGTCATCTGCAAACATCATAGTCCATGGGGACTCCTGTCTGATCTCATCTGTCAACCTGTCCATCACCACTGCAAACAAGAAAGGACTCAGAGCTGATCCTTGGTGTAATCCCACCTCCACCTTGAATGAGTCTGTCATTCCGACTGCGCATCTCACCGCTGTCACACTATTCTTGTACATGTCCTGCACTAACCTAACATACTTCTCTGCCACTCCAGACTTCCTCATACAATGCCACAACTCTTCTCTTGGCACCCTATCATAAGCTTTTTTCTAAGTCCACAAACACACAATGTAACTCTTTCTGTCCTTCTCTGTACTTTTCCAACAGTATTCTCAGAGCAAACATTGCATCTGTAGTGCTCTTTCTCGGCATGAAACCATATTGCTGCTCACAGATCTTCACCTGTTTTCTAAGCCTAGCTTCTACTTCTCTTTCCCATACCTTCATGCTGCGGCTGATCAGCTTTATGCCTCTGTAGTTACTGCAGCTCTGCACATCACCCTTGTTCTTGAAAATAGGAACCAGCACACTTCATCTCCACTCCTCAGGCATCCTCTCACTTTCCAAGATTTTATTAAACAATCTGGTTAGAAACTCTACTGCCATCTCTCCTAGACATTTCCATGCCTCCATTGGAATGTCATCTGGACCAACTGCCTTTCCACTCTTCATCCTCTTCATAGCAGCCCTCACTTCTTCCTTGCTAATCTCTTTTACTTCCTGATTTACTCTCACCACATCATCCAGCCTTTTCTCTCGCTCATTTTCTTTATTCATCAACTCTTCAAAATATTCCCTCCACCTTCTTAGCACACACTCCTCACTTGTTAGCACATTACCATGTGCATCTTTTACCACCCTAACCTGCTGCACATCCTTTCCAGCTCTGTCCCTTTGTCTGGCCAATTGGTACAAGTCCTTTTCTCCTTCCTTACTATTCAACGTCTTGTACAGCTCGCAAAATGCCTTTTCCTTTGCTTTTGCCACTTCTCTTCTCGCCTTACGCTGCATCTCCTTGTACTCCTGTCTACTTTCTTCATCTCTCCGACTATCCCAAAACTTTTTCGCCAACCTCTTTCTCCTTATGCTTTCCTGGACCTCTTCATTCCACCACCAAGTCTCCTTGTCTTCCTTCCACTGTCCAGATGTCATACCCAGTACTGTCCTAGCTGTCTCCCTCACCACATCTGCAGTACTTTTCCAGTTGTCCAAAATTGCTTCCCCTCCAACTAGTGCTTCTCTCACCTGCTCGCTAAATTTCACACAACAGTCTTCCTCCTTCAGCTTCCACCATCTGATCCTTTGTTGAGCTCTCACTCTCTTCTTCTTCTTTACCTCTAAAGTCATCCTACAAACAACCATCCTATGCTGTCTAGTGACACTCTCTCCTGCTACCACCTTACAGTCTGTGATTTCTTTTAGCTTGCATCTCCTATAAAGAATGTAGTCCACCTGTGTGCACCTTCCTCCACTCTTATATGTTACCCTGTGCTCCTCCCTTTTCTTAAAGTAGGTATTCACCACAGCCATTTCCATCCTTTTTGCAAAATCAACTACCATCTGTCCTTCCCCATTCCTATCCTTGATACCATATCTACCCATTACTTCCTCGTCACCTCTGTTCCCGTCACCAACATGCCCATTGAAGTCTGCTCCTATCACCACTCTTTCATGCTTGGGCACACTCTCCACCACCTCATCTAACACACTCCAGAAATCTTCTTTCTCCTTCATCTCACAACCTACCTGTGGGCATATGCACTGATGATATTCATCATCACCCCTTCAATTTCCAACTTCACACTCATCACCCTGTCGGACACTCGCTTAACCTCCAACACACTTTTAACATACTCTTCCTTTAAAATGACCCCAACACCATTTCTCTTCCTGTCCTCACCATGGTACAACAACTTGTACCCACCGCCGATGCTCCTGCTCTTACTTCCCTTCCACTTGGTCTCTTGCACACACAATATGTCTACCTTTCTCCTCTCCATCATATCAGCCAGCTCTCTCCCTTTACCAGTCATACTACCAACATTCAAAGTCCCCACTCTCATTTCCACCCTTCTAGATTTCTTCTTCTCCCGCTGTTCGTGGCAGTGTTTTCCTCCTCTTCTTCGTCGTCTTCGCCCAGCAGTAGCCCAATTTCCACCGGCACCCTGTTGGGCAATAGCACCGGTGGCGGACGTTGTTAACCCGGGCCGCGACCGATCCGGTATGGGAATTCGATTCTGAGTCTGCATAGTTGGGTTGGCTTGTTTTACGCCGGATGCCCTTCCTGACGCAACCCTCCTCATTTATCCGGGCTTGGGACCGGCACTCAGAATGTACTGGCTGAGTTGATTTCTTAGTTTTTTATTTTTAATAAATTTGCAAAAATCTAAAAAAAAAAACTAAATGTGGAAAAAGTGATGCGCTGTGACTACTTTCCAGATGTACTCTATCTATCTATCTATCTATCTATCTATCTATCTATCTATCTATCTATCTATCTATCTATCTATCTATCTATCTATCTATCTATCTATCTATCTATCTATCTATCTATCTATCTATCTATCTATCTATCTATCTATCTATCCACCCATCCTGTTGTGAAAGTGTAGGTACACGGACCCACAACAGGGGGCGTAATGAACGGACAATGGAGGAAGGTGAATAACAAGGTTTACTATTGTGAAACGAGCACAATGAATACAACAATCAACAATTTGGGGTCGAATCCGCTGGTGTCGTGTGGGCAGGCTCGAAGGTAGGAGACGTCCGTCTCAGTCGAACCGGAACCACCCAGATCTCCTCTGCCACCGAACCCTGGAAATACTGGAACCGCCAAGTCCCGAAGTCCCAGGTGGCCACTGCCTCCGCTCGTCGGATCCGGTACTGCTGGCGGGAGAGAGCAACAACACAGGCGTGGATGCGACAGCACCCAGTAACGGAGAGGGGAGAAGCCGCCTCCACCTCTAGTCACAATTTGGCAGGCAGGTGAGTACTTATCCAAGCAATTTAGCTTATAGTAATCAGCTGTCCTGAAAAAGGTTTAACAAGTCTTTTGTTAGTCAGAATATAAATGCAGAGAACGTTACCTTAGTCTAAAGGCGATATCTCGGCACTGAGGTGGAGACGCCGTCCTCCTGATATACCTCTGTGCTGAGTGGAACAGCTGGGTCCAGTGATGGGTGACAGCTGTCACCCAGGCTGCTCCCATAAGGCGGCAGCGCCCTCTGGTGCCTGGAGCCCGCACTCCAGGCAGGGCGCCCTCTGGTGGTGGTGGGCCAGCAGTACCTCCTCTTCAGCGGCCCACACAACACATCCAACCTTCCATCCATCCGTCCATAATCAAAGTTCATGAGGACAGGTGATGGCTGGAGTGTAGGTAAAATGAAAGGTTGACCTTTTTCACTGTTATAGTTTGGAGCAGCTCTCACATTCAGAACACTCAAAACTGCCTGTTGATTTCCTGATCTGTTTTTTGTGTCACATGTGGACGTGGCCTGCAGATACTTGAACTCCTTTACCCCTATTCCACAGTGTCTTTCCTTCCTGTTTCATTCTGAATATCAAATCGGGGTGCATTTTGAAGCATCACAGTAACTTGTTGATGCATCTTTTGTCATTCTTGAACAAACTTGGTATTCACAGTAGTTACAGCCATCAATGGCACCAATTTTAAAATCATGCTGAAATTTTCCGGCTGTTCAAAAATTTCATGCGGATTTGCCAAATCTGTGTCATTACGCAGTGTCTTCTGGGTGTTCGCAGTCTTAACTGCTTCAGTCATGTTCAAACATCTTTAAACAGGGTAGACCGAGTGAGTATAGTTTGGCTAGTGCGTTGCCAGAGGGGATCCAAGGGCTCTATATTGGGTAGTGTTTATAAAATAGGTAGCTGATATTTTTCAAGGGTGGAAAGAAATTATGCAAAGTTTCTATAATGATTTGGAATGACGTGTGAGTCCAGCATGTAATTATCAGCATCCATTGTTCACTGTTGTTACGTAATGTCCATAATGTCTCCAAACATATTACTTCTATCAACGTTCCAGTTTGGCAGCGTTCATTGACCCAAAACACATAAGCATACCAAACGGCAAATGTCAGGTGTTCCCACTTTGTACATGTTCAAATGTACACACACGCAAGCGCGCATACACATACACAGAGACCACTTTGCTTTTGTTATGGTTTTGGCCTAATCGGGGTGTTGAGCCCATTTTGTCCACCCTTTTGTTTGTTCTTTTCAGCTTTGATTTATTAGTTGTTTATTTTCATCATGGTTTATTCTCTGTTCTAGTTTTGCTTTGTCACTTTGTTTCTTTGTTACTTTTTACTTCAGCCATGTTTCAGTTCCGTTCTTGTTTTGTTCAATTAGTCTGTTTTCATTGTTTATCATTTAGTCATGTGCTTATTTTTGACGTTCTCATTTCTGTTATCTGTAGTACTTTAATATCAGGTTTTATCACTTAGTCTCTGTTTTACTTATAGTTTATTTCTCAGTCTGTTCCAGTTTAGTTTTGTCTTAGTATTTTATTTCCTATTTTTCTCTGATCAGTTTTTATGTAGTTTATCTTCTTTGTTTGTTATGCTTGGGTTTGCTTTTCAGTTTTGTTCTTAGTTTGCTCTCACGCCCAGTTATTTACGTCCACTCCACGCCCTGCACTTGACATTCTTTTTTCCCTCACTTTGATTCTGTCTGCTTTGTGTTTCCATTTCACTCATGCTCTTTGCACCTGCTCACATATCTTTGTGTATTACTTCACTCCAGTTTGTGCACTCCTCTGCTCACAATCTTGCCCATGCATTATCTTTGTTCACTAGCACACCCACTTTCTACATCTTTCCTCACGTGCACCTCATTAATGCCACCTGTTCTTCATTTCACATCCTAATTAGTCCACATTGTATTTAAACCCCACAGTCAAATCAAATCAAATCAAATCAATTTTATTTATATAGCGCCAAATCACAACAAACTGTTGCCCCAAGGCGCTTTATATTGTAAGGCAAAGCCACACAATAATTACAGAAAAACCCCAACGGTCAAAACGACCCCCTATGAGCAAGCACTTGGCGACAGTGGGAAGGAAAAACTCCCTTTTAACAGGAAGAAACCTCCAGCAGAACCAGGCTCAGGGAGGGGCAGTCTTCTGCTGGGACTGGTTGGGGCTGAGGGAGAGAACCAGGAAAAAGACATGCTGTGGAGGGGAGCAGAGATCAATCACTAATGATTAAATGCAGAGTGGTGCATACAGAGCAAAAAGAGAAAGAAACACTCAGTGCATCATGGGAACCCCCCAGCAGTCTACGTCTATAGCAGCATAGCTAAGGGATGGTTCAGGGTCACCTGATCCAGCCCTAACTATAAGCTTTAGCAAAAAGGAAAGTTTTAAGCCTAATCTTAAAAGTAGAGAGGGTGTCTGTCTCCCTGATCTGAATTGGGAGCTGGTTCCACAGGAGAGGAGCCTGAAAGCTGAAGGCTCTGCCTCCCATTCTACTCTTACAAACCCTAGAAACTACAAGTAAGCCTGCAGTCTGAGAGTGAAGCGCTCTATTGGGGTGATATGGTACTATGAGGTCCCTAAGATAAGATGGGACCTGATTATTCAAAACCTTATAAGTAAGAAGAAGAATTTTAAATTCTATTCTGGAATTAACAGGAAGCCAGTGAAGAGAGGCCAATATGGGTGAGATATGCTCTCTCCTTCTAGTCCCTGTCAGTACTCTAGCTGCAGCATTTTGAATTAACTGAAGGCTTTTCAGGGAACTTTTAGGACAACCTGATAATAATGAATTACAATAGTCCAGCCTAGAAGAAATAAATGCATGAATTAGCTTTTCAGCATCACTCTGAGACAAGACCTTTCTAATTTTAGAGATATTGCGCAAATGCAAAAAAGCAGTCCTACATATTTGCTTAATATGCGCATTGAAGGACATATCCTGATCAAAAATGACTCCAAGATTTCTCACAGTATTACTGGAGGTCAGGGTAATGCTATCCAGAGTAAGGATCTGGTTAGACACCATGTTTCTAAGATTTGTGGGGCCAAGTACAATAACTTCAGTTTTATCTGAATTTAAAAGCAGGAAATTAGAGGTCATCCATGTCTTTATGTCTGAAAGACATTCCTGCAGTTTAACTAATTGGTGTGTGTCCTCTGGCTTCGTGGATAGATAAAGCTGGGTATCATCTGCGTAACAATGAAAATTTAAGCAATGCTTTCTAATAATACTGCCTAAGGGAAGCATGTATAAAGTGAATAAAATCGGTCCTAGCACAGAACCTTGCGGAACTCCATAATTAACCTTAGTCCGTGAAGAAGACTCCCCATTTACATGAACAAATTGTAATCTATTAGATAAATATGATTCAGTCCTTCACTTCCCTGCCAGATTGTTGTCTTGTACACGTTCCAGCTCTCGTTCTCAGTCCTGTTTTTTTTTTTTTTGCCTTGCCATGTATCATATCTCTGCTCTGTATTCCTCGACCATGCCTCTTCTCTCATCCCAGATGTCTGTGTTTGCTGGTGCCTCTGAACCCTGCTTGTTTGTGACTGCGTCTTAGCCTGATCCTGCTTGTACATCTGCCACACTGACTGATTACATGTGTACCAAACCTGAGCCTGTAATAAAGACCATGATTTCATCCACACCTAAGTCTAATCTGGGAGTCTGTATTGCGGGTCCAGCCGCTCCTGGTGCCAGGCTGCCACCTGGCTTGACAGCTTTTAATATAAAGATGATTTACAACCCGCTGCTGGAATGGCGTGTGAGTCCAGAATGACTCTTCCACCCCACTGCCACAGATTGATCCCTGTTGCTGGCTCAGTGTGCACCCTCCTCCACCTTGCCACCATCAGCTGGTCCCTGTTTGATGCTGGGGTCGCGGACCATAACTCTGTCTCACCCAACCGACCACCACCAGTTAGTCCCTGTTTGACGCCCAAAATGCTGGCCAGGGCTGCGTCCTCCTCTGTCCTGCCACCACCAGTTGGTGCCTGTCTGAAGCCGGGGTAGACTCCACCTCTGCCTTCTTCTGTCGTCAGGTTTTGAGTTCAACGTACCCCAACAATATCAGATGCAGACTGTCTTTCATTTGCAGAAAATACATATATGGAATAAATGTTTAACAGTTTTGTCATCTCCACAGTCTGAATGGTAGAATTATCCAAATCTCAAGAATTTGTCAAAGGTATCAAATAAATGCCCTCCTGTGTTGTACATCACCAAAGCAATTTGAGTCCAATAAGGCTACATATCACTGGTCAGACAACAAAACCACAGACAGCAACCCAGCCATGTAATATATATCAGATATATATCAAGTGTGTGTACGTCTTCTTTATTCAGATGTTCTTAGCCTCTGACCTAAAGCTTTGTGTGGTCATCTTTGATAATTTTCATGTACTCGAAGAAAAGACCCTTGCAACCAAATTACTGAGCGTGGAAGCTTGGAAAATAACTGCGTCGGAATGCACAAACTCAGAATATACAGAAAGGCCAGGTTACCAGGTTGAGGACACTGAGTTTCTGGCGCATGCGGATGTGTTGAACCGGATTAACCAGAGAAACCAGGCAGGACCCATGGCGACACACCACAGTTTTGCATGTAGTTGTGATGATGGTGTGGGTAAGGAGCTAGTCCTTGTAGCTCATACGGTGTTACTTCTTATGTTCATGTGAGTGCCTGTGCGTATGTTTTGGTGCCATTTTTTGTTACATTCCATCTATGAATTAGACATTGCTGTGAGGGTTTAGGCTTTGCCTTTCCCTTTCCTTGTGATTTTCTCTCCCTGGTGTGCTATGTTTGTCTCAGTCTGTCTCTGTGTTGCTCGCCGTGGACTCTGGGTTCCCTCCTCTGGTGCGCCCATCTGATCTTCTGCAGCTGCTGAGTCTGCTCACCTGCAACCTATGTCCTATCAAGCCACTGCAGTATTTAATTCAGACGTCCAGACACTGCCAGATCTTTCTGGCATTGCCTCTCTGAGAAGATTTTTCATGGTTTGTATTTTTGGTTTTATTTTCATGGACGCCTGTTTATCTGTGTTCTTTGTACCTCAGATCCTCCATGCCTGATCCACCAGAATCCTATTTGCCATCTGCCTTACTTCAGTCTTCAGCCGACTGTTTGATTGACTCATATTAAACTCTTCTGCCTGCCCTGCTCAGCTGTTCCTGTCCTCTGTCAGACCCCTCCAGCCAAGCCTGACTACATCTTACAAAAATAAAATGTAAAAACTGTTCTGTCTCCAGGTTGTGTCTGCATTTTGGGTCCAATCTGTTAGTTCTTGGGTCAACCATATGTTGTGGGTGTGCCCTGTTAGTTATGTATGTGCCTTCTGTTTTTGGATTTGTGTTTAGTCCTGTCCTTGTCTGTATACGGTATATGTTTTGTCTGTTGTCCATGCCCGCTTTTGGTTTTCAGTTTGTGTGTATATGTCCCCATTGTTTGGCATGCTTTTAGTGTTGGACTCTTCGTTGTATTCACATCCCTGCACCTGCTCATTGCTGATTCTCCTGGATTATTAAAGTACATGTGGTTTTTCACTTTCAGCTTTGTGTCCTGGCTGCCTGCTTATTGGGGTTCAATTTCACACTGATCCCCTTAACAGAATCGACCGGCCAGAATGAACGCCCCCCCCCCCCCAGGGGCCTCCCCAACATTGCGACTTTGAAATATTTTTTCAAAAAATTCAGACTTTTGTTCAACTGCTACCACTGCTGCTACACTCGGAAGAAGAAAAAGGAATTTGTGAAACAGGCGTGGGACTTGGTAGCGTCACATCATTGTGTTTTTTACTTATTTCTGGAGTGGTATGTGTTCAAGGACAGAGGAGCATTTGCAAATATGTGACCCTGTGAAGTCGGACTCTGAGGAGACACAGACCCAGCCACCTAGTCACACCCCCCAGGGCAGTGAGTTTGTTCCGGACATACACTCCACCACTACACACAGCCCAGAGCCAATGGCATACTGGGCCTGGCATGTCTGCAATGACAGACTTAGCCCTCCTGCAGCTGCTTATCTCCTCCGCTTGGGACATCCTGTCCACGATTCAAACTCAAACCATAGACATACCATCCCTACACACCTACACCGTCAACACTACAGGAACTGAAACGCAAACTCAAGCATCCCACCATCTCGTTGATACAGTCACAATTGCGCTCTTCACATCCACACTCCGCCATGTAAGCAATGTCTTAAAATCAGCCATTTCTCCTCTGTCAGGTGCTCATCGTGGCTCAATTACTCAGTGCTGCACTCCGGATCCTCTCCACCAACGTCACAGCTGGCTTCCCTCATGCTTCTCCAGCCTTCAGTGGTCCCTGCATCACCCCAGCTTACAGATTCAACTGATCCTCCCTGGCCACCGCCCTCATCTGACACCACCTGTGATTTGGGAGGGGAGGAGGATAAAGAAAAAAACGCAGCTCAAAGTCTGATGGAGGGGATCACACGCCGACTGCTACAGAGGCTGCAGTTTGCTCGCCAGTGCCTGCATCAGGGTCAGTCCTGGAGGAGACACAAAGTCTCTCAGTGGAGCTGTCTCTTGGCTCTGAGGTGGATGCGGGGCAACCTAAAATTTGTGCTTTGCTTTGCAGGTCAGAGTGCAGTTCTGGCTGCATACCGAGGTGGCATAGGTGACCAGCCCAGCTCCTGAAGACGTTACCAAGGGGTTACCTTACCTGACCCCTGATGGCGTTGCAGAGGAGCAGTCTACCTCCGCTCCTGACAATGTCACAGAGGGGATGCCAGTCCCAGCACCTGATGCAGTTACTGCAAGGCCAACCTGCTCCCGTCATGGCTGACATCACCAGCCTGCTGAAATCGGCAGACTCTGGTGCGAGAGGTCCTTGCACCCCAAGAGAGCCATCCACTACGGCAGTGGAGGGGCGTCCGCCCTGAGGACCAAAGACGTCGGAGGGCCGGCAGCCTCCACAGCCAAAGACATCAGCAGGGAGCTCTCCATTTCCACCACTGAAGAAGTCACCATGGGCCCGGCCACCTCTGCAGCCGAAGAC
Organism: Thalassophryne amazonica; assembly: GCF_902500255.1. Taxonomy (NCBI): domain Eukaryota; kingdom Metazoa; phylum Chordata; class Actinopteri; order Batrachoidiformes; family Batrachoididae; genus Thalassophryne; species Thalassophryne amazonica. The sequence continues at coordinate 112,856,431 of NC_047111.1, read as the reverse complement.
ATCATCGGGGAGCCATCCATCCCTGCATCTAAAGATGTCGCCGTGGGCCCGGCTGTCTCCGCACCCGAGGACATTATCATGGCGGGGGTTGTCTGCCCCCACCTCTGCGGACATCGCGATGGGGCCATTCATCCCATTCATGTTTTCATGTCTCAGGTGTTGTTCAGGTTTTATTTTCCTCGTACTTTTTGATGTACTCCTTTGAATTTCACGTCTCAGTTGTTTCATGTCCACCTTGGTTTTTGTACCTGTTGTTCATTAGTTCTTTTTTGCTTTTAAGCCACACCCATCTGTTGGTTGGTTGCCGGTTGAATGTTTTCACTCGTGTGTTGTGGTGATATGTTCCTGTGGTCTCTCCAGTGTTTGCTATGTTTAGTAAGAACCCTGTATGGTTTATCACACACCTTGTTTTCAGCTGTCATTAGTTTTGTCTTCTCCATCGCACCTCCTGTTTATTCTCTGCCCTGTGTTTAGTGTTGGACTCTTCATTGTATTCACATCCCTGCACCTGCTCATTTGGTTTTTGCTGATTTACCTGGATTATTAAAGCACTGTGGTTTTTGTATTTTCAGCTTTGTGTCCTGGCTGCCTGCTTATTGGGGTTCGATTTGACTCTCCCTTGCAGACATTCTCTTGACGTGTATGAATTTCAACTGATGAATCATGAATGTTGCTAATGGCTGATAACAGCAAAACAAACAGTGTCTCTTCCAAGTCGCCTTGGTATATGTTCAGTGTTTATTTAAGCTTCTGGGCAACAAGAAAGTCATAACAAGTGAGATACCTAAAATAGTCTCATGCAAACACTGACATTATGATGGCTACCCTGAACTAGGGCTGGAAATGGAGAACGGTTCCAGTTGAGAACCAGGTGCAACTTTTTAAATCCTACAGAACTATATGCCTGAGATGTTTGTGTCACCATGTTTCTCTGACAATTCAATTTTATGTTGCAAAAAGTCATGTCACATAGCGTATTAAGTAATGTCATGACAACAAACTGTGTCGAGCAATAAGGAAAACTGCTGAACTGACACCAAAACCCTGTGTAGAGCTTCATTGTTCCACATGAAAAATTTCTAAGAAATCTGTATGATACTCAACAATGAATTGGGCCGATAATCAGAATAAATAATGGCATTGATATTGATGAAATATCAGCAGTTCACATCTGTGTACCCTAATGCTCTAATGACAATACAAGGATACTGAGACTGGTCGTGTGTTTACAGCTCTGTCTGTACACACGTGAACAAAATTGTCGGTATCCTTCATTGACGAAAGAAAAATCAATAATGGTCACTAAAATAACTTGAAACTGACAAAAATAATAATAAATAAAAAATTTGTAGCATCTGGTCTGCCTGAAAGCGACGCACTACAGACATCTACATTCTTTCTAGGGTTGGAGAGATGAATCCCTAATTTAGTCAATAAAAGAACATGGAGTTGGAAGTATATATAATTTTTCCAGTGTATGAAAATAAAATACACAAAAAAATAAAAATAGAGCTCTTTTCTAGAAAAATAAAATATATAAAAAGTAAGTGTCCCTTCTTCAGGGTTCAGTTCAGTTATGGTTCATGCATGTGCGTAATGTTCAATCTGTGTGATCACTACTATTACCCGGGTAGATTTTTATGTTTGGAGTGAAGTAAGATGATGTCCAGGTTTCTCCGGAGTGGATCCCACGGCTGGCCACACTGTGCACGTCCAAGTCGATTGTCTTTCCTGGCTTGAAAGTTCCTTTCCACCGAGCCTCCAGGGAAAACAACACTAACGTGATCGTGATGACATGTCATTTGCTAACTCCTCACCACGGAAATTAACCTGGTACAGGTAGCTCATTTTACAAGTAAAAACCCTCCATTTCTGTTGAAATTTGGTAACTCACTGACTATGAAAAAGCATGTGTGGAATGTACAATTTCACTTACAATAAAATGGTGCTGCTGTTGCTGTCTTCCTGAATGATCATCAGCTCATTTTGTAATGGAGCTCTCTAGTCAGAATCTTGGGTCAATGCACCTGTGATGACAATGAGTAAGAGGTGATTCACCACCTTGTGGCAGGGCATGATAATACAATTAAATGACATAAATGGGTTTAGTGTGGGTTACAAACTATTCAAAATTAACAAATGAAAGTCAGCCATGTTTTTGAACTTTGATTCAATGGAACCATTTAAAAAACAAACTAATGAAATAGCGTGTTACGGCCGAGCCAATCAAAACCAGAAATTGGATCCAAAAATGCTGGCAGCTGAGTGGAAAAACAATGTAATAATTTATTAGAATAATGATACAGAGGAATTTGAAATGTGCAGAAGACACTGGAGGCAAGTGGCCAGTGATGCTGGAGACAAAGTACAAAAAACAGAGTCAGAAAACATGGGGACAGTAATATGAAAAGTAGTCTTACACAAACAAAGAGGCCAGGTACCATGAAGCAAAAACAGTGTTTCTGGCGAGTTCTGAAGAGGATGAACCAGGGTTTATATACACATGTAGATGAATACTGAAACAGGTGATGACAATCAGCTCCATGACACGGCGCCTGAGAAAACAGAGGGAGAGGCAGAGCAGAAAAGAGCACATACCAAGGCAGCACAACAGTACCTCCCTCAAATTAGTGAGAGGTGGGACAACCTGACTGAAATTCATGATACACCAATGGTAAAAATGAGCAAAACCTAGAAACAGTTTAAGTTTTTTCACAGACGTGGGAGTGGGCCATTGTGTGACTGCTCTGATCTTAGCTGGGTCAGGCTTAATTTGGCTCTTGGGAGAAGATAAATCTGAGGAATGAAATGGTGTCTTTGTGAAAATCCCACTTCTCTACTTTGACAAACAAACTGTTCTGCAGCAAATGTTTTGTATCATGGCCCAAGCAGAGGGTCACCCCTTTGAGTCTGGTCTGCTTGAGGTTTCTTCCTCAGAGGGAGTTTTTCCTTACCACTGTTGCTCTGGGGGTTGGTAAGGTTAGACCTTACCTGTGTGAAGCGCTTTGAGGTAACTCTGTTGTGATTTGGCGCTATATAAATGAAAATAAATTGAAATTGAATTGAAATTGAATTCCTGTCCAGCACGACACAGAGGGGCACGCCGCAGGCCTGACACTTCCGTGGTGTGTCACTTCTCTTGTTGCTCACATGAAGGCACCGTTGGCACCTCAGTCTGCCTTTTGTGTCTTTTTGGCGAGGATCTGTGCCTTTCACAGTTGGCACAGGAATGTGGTTCTGGCTCCTGTTCTGTGGGACACCTGTTTTGTTTGTGCCACACAGTTGACACACCAGTTCCACCATAAAGTCCTTGTGTGTCTGAGCTGCACTTGCTTGACACTGCTGATCTCATGATGCAAGATGAACGCATTTGTGGTTGTAATGTCAAGGAAGTGCAGTAACACTGTCCTGTACCAGCGTGCAGTTTTCCAATGGGTGGAGTAGTACTGAATGATCTGGTCAGATAGGTCGACTCCACCCATGTTTTTAATATGCATATGTCACGGACATGAACGAGTGAAGCTCGTCAGTTTCTCACCATGTCATTTAGGTCCTTCAGAATTTATTTTGAGTAAATGCTTCAGGGGAGTATTAGCATGGCAACCCCCCCGCCTTTTTAATAATTTTCCTTATTTCGCCTTTCAGCTTCTGGAGGGGCTCTGCCCCCCATACTCCCCACCTTTTTAAGCAGTTTTCTTTTTTTCCTTTTCAGCTTCTGGAGGGGCTCTGCCCCCCATACTCCCCACCTTTTTAAGCAGTTTTCTTTTTTTCCTTTTCAGCTTCTGGAGGGGCTCTGCCCCCCATACTCCCCACCTTTTTAAGCAGTTTCCTTATTTTGCTTTTCAGCTTCTGGAGGGGCTCTGCCCCCCATACTGCCCACCTATTTAAGCAGTTTCCTTATTTTGCTTTTCAGCTTCTGGAGGGGCTCTGCCCCCCATACTGCCCACCTTTTTAAGCAGTTTCCTTATTTTGCTTTTCAGCTTCTGGAGGGGCTCTGCCCCCCATACTCCCCACCTTTTTAAGCAGTTTTCTTTTTTTCCTTTTCAGCTTCTGGAGGGGCTCTGCCCCCCATACTCCCCACCTTTTTAAGCAGTTTCCTTATTTTGCTTTTCAGCTTCTGGAGGGGCTCTGCCCCCCATACTGCCCACCTTTTTAAGCAGTTTTCTTTTTTTCCTTTTCAGCTTCTGGAGGGGCTCTGCCCCCCATACTCCCCACCTTTTTAAGCAGTTTTCTTTTTTTCCTTTTCAGCTGACCCCCCTCATTACAGCCCTCTTAACCCCCTGCCTCTTTAAGAATTTTTTTTAATGTAGATGTAAATTAATATTCAAAGTTTTCAGCTAGTTGACAGTAGGGCTGTCAAATTATCATATGTCAATACTGTCAAGTTCAAGTTTATTTGCCATTTGCAGTTTTAAAACCACATTGGAAAAATGGACACATTGTCATATACATTGTCATGTAAATGTCACTTATATGATTCCTTCTTTATGTTCTCTAATGTCATATACCAACACAGAGCAGAGTAGCTACCTAAACTCTGTAAGGGAGTTAGAGTATCTCGTCAATAGTTTTACATCCTCATTGAAGACAACTTTGGATGCTGTAGCTCCTCTGAAAAAGAGAGCTTTAAATCAGAAGTGTCTGACTCCGTGGTATAACTCACAAACTTGTAGCTTAAAGCAGATAACCCGTAAGTTGGAGAGGAAATGGCGTCTCACTAATTTAGAAGATCTTCACTTAGCCTGGAAAAAGAGTTTGTTGCTCTATAAATGCCCTCCGTAAAGCTAGGACATCTTTCTACTCATCACTAATTGAAGAAAATAAGAACAACCCCAGGTTTCTTTTCAGCACTGTAGCCAGGCTGACAAAGAGTCAGAGCTCTATTGAGCTGAGTATTCCATTAACTTTAACTAGTAATGACTTCATGACTTTCTTTGCTAACAAAATTTTGACTATTAGAGAAAAAATTACTCATAACCATCCCAAAGATGTATCGTTATCTTTGGCTGCTTTCAGTGATGCCGGTATTTGGTTAGACTCTTTCTCTCCGATTGTTCTGTCTGAGTTATTTTCATTAGTTACTTCATCCAAACCATCAACATGTTTATTAGACCCCATTCCTGCCAGGCTGCTCAAAGAAGTCCTACCATTATTTAATGCTTCAATCTTAAATATGATCAACTTATCTTTGTTAGTTGGCTATGTACCACAGGCTTTTAAGGTGGCAGTAATTAAACCATTACTTAAAAAGCCATCACTTGACCCAGCTATCTTAGCTAATTATAGGCCAATCTCCAACCTTCCTTTTCTCTCAAAGATTCTTGAGAGGGTAGTTGTAAAACAGCTAACTGATCACCTGCAGAGGAATGGTCTATTTGAAGAGGTTCAGTCAGGTTTTAGAATTCATCATAGTACAGAAACAGCATTAGTGAAGGTTACAAATGATCTTCTTATGGCTTTGGACAGTGGACTTATCTCTGTGCTTGTTCTGTTGGACCTCAGTGCTGCTTTTGATACTGTTGACCATAAAATTTTATTACAGAGATTAGAGCATGTCATAGGTATTAAAGGCACTGCGCTGCGGTGGTTTGAATCATATTTGTCTAATAGATTACAGTTTGTTCATGTAAATGGGGAATCTTCTTCACAGACTAAAGTTAATTATGGAGTTCCGCAAGGTTCTGTGCTAGGACCAATTTTATTCACTTTATACATGCTTCCCTTAGGCAGTATTATTAGACGGTATTGCTTAAATTTTCATTGTTACGCAGATGATACCCAGCTTTATCTATCCATGAAGCCAGAGGACACACACCAATTAGCTAAACTGCAGGATTGTCTTACAGACATAAAGACATGGATGACCTCTAATTTCCTGCTTTTAAACTCAGATAAAACTGAAGTTATTGTACTTGGCCCCACAAATCTTAGAAGCATGGTGTCTAACCAGATCTTTACTCTGGATGGCATTTCCTTGACCTCTAGTGATACTGTGAGAAATCTTGGAGTCATTTTTGATCAGGATATGTCATTCAAAGCGCATATTAAACAAATATGTAGGACTGCCTTTTTGCATTTACGCAATATCTCTAAAATCAGAAAGGTCTTGTCTCAGAGTGATGCTGAAAAACTAATTCATGCATTTATTTCCTCTAGGCTGGACTATTGTAATTCATTATTATCAGGTTGTCCTAAAAGTTCCCTAAAAAGCCTTCAGTTAATTCAAAATGCTGCAGCTAGAGTTCTGACGGGGACTAGCAGGAGAGAGCATATCTCACCCGTGTTGGCCTCTCTTCATTGGCTTCCTGTTAATTCTAAAATAGAATTTAAAATTCTTCTTCTTACTTATAAGGTTTTGAATAATCAGGTCCCATCTTATCTTAGGGACCTCGTAGTACCATATTACCCCATTAGAGCGCTTCGCTCTCAGACTGCAAGCTTACTTGTAGTTCCTAGGGTTTGTAAGAGTAGAATGGGAGGCAGAGCCTTCAGCTTTCAGGCTCCTCTCCTGTGGAACCAGCTCCCAATTCAGATCATGGAGACAGATACCCTCTCTACTTTTAAGATTAGGCTTAAAACTTTCCTTTTCGCTAAAGCTTATAGTTAGGGCTGGATCAGGTGACCCTGGACTATCCCTTGGTTATGCTGCTTTAGACGTAGACTGTGGGGGGTTCCCATGATGCACTGTTTCTTTCTCTTTTTGCTCTGTATGCACCACTCTGCATTTAATCATTAGTGATTGATCTCTGCTCCCCTCCACAGCATGTCTTTTTCCTGGTTCTTTCCCTCAGCCCCAACCAGTCTCAGCAGAAGACTGCCCCTCCCTGAGCCTGGTTCTGCTGGAGGTTTCTTCCTGTTAAAAGGGAGTTTTTCCTTCCCACTGTCGCCAAGTGCTTGCTCACAGGGGGTCGTTTTGACCGTTGGGGTTTTTACATAATTATTGTATGGCCTTGCCTTACAATATAAAGCGCCTTGGGGCAACTGTTTGTTGTGATTTGGCGCTATATAAAAAAAAAGTTGATTGATTGATTGATTGATATACATGCTGTCCATATTCTTGAGCTGCTTAGGTGGTTAAAGAGAATGCCCAAGGGATAAAAAAAAGCTTTTCAACCTACCATCCCTGGTTCTCAAGACTAGCCACCTAAGTGGCTCTACTGCCTTTTTTTTTTTTTTTTTAAGATATTTCGGTGTACCTTAGTAAACATTGGTGGAGTTCGACCTTGAATTTGGAATGTATATAGAAGATATACCTTACTGAATTTTCATATCAATATGATAAACGATATGACTATGATTTGACACAAAGTGCAGCGACAGTGAAAATTAAACATTCTTAAACAAAACAGTAATAATATCACACTCATTTTGCACTCATCATAAGGTTAGGATACTGTGGCCTCCAAAAGTATTGGAACACTTGGAATTTCACACATTTTCATTTGTTTATGCCATTTTAAAAACAAAAAATACAAAAAAAAAAAATAATAATAATAATAATAAAAAAATAAAGAATAAAAAATTATAACATTATCTTCCTTAAACTCAAACTGAAAGCAAATCTCTAAAACTTGATAAAACCTGTAAATAATAATCAGTTTTATTGCCAGTTTTCTTGAGACAAGTCAGGGGATGGAAACATGAACATTTCCAAGTCACTGAATATGTCTTGGACTTTACATCAATTATGAAGAAATACAAAAGTTTCTTTCACCAAAACATCAAATCTAGTCTTTCATCTCAAATGTACTTTCAGTCAAATTGTAGCTGAACTTTCAGGTCTTTTCAAGAAAATCCTCCTCTACACCACTTCATCAGGAAGATGGATTTTAGATTTTTTTTTTTCATTTATATCAAGTTGTAGAGATTTGCTTTCACTTTGAGTTAAGGAAGATCATTTTAGAAAAAATGTATTTGAAATGGAATAAACAAATTAAAATGTGTGAAATATCATGTGTTACTTTTGGGGCAAATGAGAAACACTGAGGAGCAGCATCTTACATCTTATATATAGTGCAGCAGATAAGAGAAGATTTAGAGTGGAATCCTGCAAATGGTGATACATGCATCAAATTCAGCACAAATAATCCATAGACATGAACTCTTTAGTAAGTCCCTTCGGCTGCTCCCTTGTTTTTTTGCACTCGGGGTCGCCACAGCAAATCCAAGGTGGATCTGCATGTTGAATTGACGCAGGTTTTACACCGGATGCCCTTCCTGATGCAACTCCACATTACATGGAGAAATGTTTGGCCACTTGAATTTTCATTGGACAGCCAGGTAGGGGTCAAATGAAGAATTACACAGGGGTCAAAATTAAAAGATGCTCCAATCATATAGAAAACTACACCACATAATTAGCCTGATCATAAAGATTCCAAAAAGGTATAGTTTGAATAATCTATGGCTGAATGTTATAGAGTTATGAGGTAAAAGCAGGAAGAATGGTGACAAAGGTCAGTTTCAGTTTGTACAGGGATCACAAGTTTAAGTTGCTCCATTAATTTTGCTCCAGCTGTATTTGTGCTGAATTTGATGCTTGTATCACCATTTGAAAGATTGTTTCAGTTATCTGCTGCACTAATAAACCAACAGAGCATGAACCAGCTGCTGTCTGTTATCTGAAACGTGTATATAATGCAACCTGAATTAATGGAGAAATGCTGCTTTTAACAACCTGGACCTCATTTCTGGCATATAATATGGTCGTTTACTCAGCAATATAAGTTTGGTGTCATTAGAAGTCCATAGTTAAAACCACGTGTTCAGTTCAACTCTGAAGCAAACATTTTTCTTCTTTTACTAAGGTGGATTAGAACTTTTTGTGGTACACAGCACCAACTACTGGACAGGAGGAACCTAGCAGTCAATGTGACTCGCTAATTTCAAAATGCAGCTCTTTTCATACAGACATGGTCATCTGTGTCCAATCAGATTTCAGGGGAGTCCAGTGCTGATTTGAAAATGCAGGTCTTTTAACCAGACGTGTGGTGACCGTGACATGTCAATCATCTGTGTCCAATCAGATTTCAGGGTAGTTCACTGTGACTGAAAACTTGGCACTTCCTGTTTGAATGTGAGCTTGCCACTGAGTTCCCGCAAGATTCCATGGGATCTCATCTGTCAGTCCAGGAAGTCTACGACAGACCTTGCTCACTTTTGGTCATAGTCTTGCCAGTGGAAATGCTGAGCTTGAGTGTCATTACTTGAAACAGCAAACAGAAAAAGTTTCATGCCCTATTTTGTTGGCTTGTCCTTCAAATATTGAATCATTCCAGTTTTTGCTTTCGTCGCCACCATCCTTTCATCCACTGACCCCCCCCCAGGTGGTAATAAGCCTGGCAGGCACTGAGGATGTCATCATAAAGAGGCCTGACTCGAAACAGTTTGTTATGGCCTGATGTTCCCTTTTTCTATAATTTTCTACATCCTCATCTGGATCACTTAGGTGGATGTTCCAGAATATTGATCTAAATCTGTCTCTGGACATTACTTTTGCTGGAAAGGGCACAGACAAAATATGAATATGACTTTCCAGTAGTCCTGGAGACTTGGCAGTGACACCAACAAAATATATATCAGAAGTCCAAAAAATGTGAACAGATGTTCCATTTCAATGTGGGTCCAGTTGTATTTATTTCCCTAATGCCTTGTTTTTTGAAGCAATTTTATTGATGTTGGTGCAAATTGTCCTAATTGTGTCAGTTGCAGAAAACAAAAGAAAAAGGTCTTATCAACCTGGACCCCTGCTGTTCTCCGAGGCTGAAACCTGCTTACTGCTGGACCGGTGTCTGCATCCTCCTCCGTGTTCCAGCAGTCAGCACTGGGGTGTGTCTCTGCTGTGCATCCGAGCAGAGATCTGGATCTGGAAACAGAAGCGCAAGCTCCGACCCTCTGGTCAGATCTCCATGCGCACATTGGTGGATCCACCTGCTTTGGTTGCTCCTCCAGAACAGAAGAGGGATCATCTCTTTCATGACCAGAATCCTCACTGTTTCAGGCTCTGACGATGCGTTGCATGCTTCGTCTTCCTCCAGTTCAAAAAATAACTGAAGTGCTTGCTCCACATTCATAAATTGCCACATTTTTACAAAACAAAAAAAAAAAACAAAACAAAACACTAACCACACATGCTTTCCACCAGTAACAAAGAGAAAACACACACACACAATCAGACCCACGTGGCGTGGATGGGCTGTGATCAAACACATGTGGGGATAGTGAACACATGTGGGGTTAGTGACTTCTGATTGGTGAAAAATTTAGGAGTCAACCAGTGAGGAAGAATGAATGAATGAATGAATGAATGAATGAATGAATGAAAACTGTTTATTTCGAACATTTGATACAACAACAATTACAAGATAGATCAGTAAAGACAACAACAAAAAAGTTCCTACTGTGTACCCAACATGTCCGAAAAGGGGTAGGGTGAAGCATCAGCTTATTTATCCCTACCCCTTCTTCCCCACAACTAGTAATACTCTTTGCCACATATACACATAGATTCCTACACACCTAAACCGATATCAATATATATATATATACATATATATACACATACATATACATACACACATCAACATACATACACATATACATACACATATATACACATATACATATATACACATATATATACACAAACATAAATATACACCTACACATACCTACTTACATACAAAATACTATATATTTACAAGCCGAAGCAAAAAACAAAAACACCCTAACCCTCATTACCCTTCCTCCTCCCTATACCCAGAAAAAAACATATTTTTGTACCGCTGTTTGAACTGGTTCATGCTTGGACATTGCTTGAGCCCCACTCCCAATCTGTTCCACATCCTCACCCCACAGACAGAAATACAGAAACCTTTTAATGTTGTTCGTGCCCACTGATGCTTTAAATTAAATTTCCCCCTCAGACTGTAATCCCCTGATCTGTTAAAAAACATATTTTTAATATTTGCTGGAAGTAAATTGTTTATTGCTTTATACACAATTTGTACTGTTTGAAAATGAACCAAGTCTGTGAATTTTAAGAATTTGGATTGTAAAAATAGTGGATTTGTATGATCTCTATAGCCAGTATTATGAATAATTCTTATAGCTCTTTTCTGCATTACTGATAGTGATTGTGTTGTACCTTTATAAGTATTACCCCATACCTCTGCACAGTACTGTAAATATGGTAAAACCAGTGAGCAGTAAAGAATGCGGAGTGCGTTTTGGTCCAGAATATGTTTCGCTTTGTTTAGAACTGAAATGCTTCTTGACAGTTTACTTTGTATATGTTTTATATGAGTCTTCCAGTTTATCTTATCATCTATTATCACCCCCAGAAACTTATTTTCATGTACCCTTTCAATATCTACCCCCTCGACTTGTAACTGAACCTGTATGTCTGTATTACAATAGCCAAATAACATGTATTTTGTTTTACTTAAGTTTAATGATAATTTGTTTCTGTCAAACCATATTTTAAATTTTCCCATTTCTATACTGATCCTCCTCAGTAACTCCTGCAAATCCCCCCCTGAACAAAAAAATGCTTGTGTCATCTGCAAATAATACTAATTTTAATATTTTGGAAACATTGACAATATCATTTATATAAATTAGAAACAGTTTTGGACCCAATACTGACCCCTGTGGGACGCCACAAGCACTGTCCAAGCATGATGATGTATATTCCCCCAACTTCACAAACTGTTTTCTGTTACTTAAGTAGCTTCTCACCCAGTGCAACACCAACCCCCTAATCCCATACTGTTCAAGTTTACTGATTAATATGTCATGATTAATTGTATCAAAAGCCTTTTTAAGGTCTATAATATTCCAACTGAATGTAATTTGTGGTCTATGGCGTTTGTAATCTCCTCAACTGATTCTATTAATGCAAGTGATGTTGAACTATGTGCTCTGAATCCATATTGACTATCAGTAAGTAATTTATGTTTATTTATGAATTTGTCTAATCTATTATTAAATAACTTTTCTAATAATTTGGAAAATTGTGGAAGCAAAGAAACAGGTCTATAATTTGTGAAGTGGTGTCTATCCCCAGTCTTATACAGCGGCACAACCTTAGCTATTTTCATTTGATTGGGAAATTTACCGGTTTGAAATGATAAGTTACAGATGTATGTTAATGGTTCTACAATCCATTCAATGACCTGTTTTACCACCACCATATCAATTTCATTTAAATCGGTAGATGTTTTATATTTACAATTATTCACAATGTCTATAATTTCATTTCCATCCACTGCTGTGAGGAACATTGAACAGGGATTTCTTTCTATGAGATTATTATCCCAATTCTCAGGTTGGGAATCGGGAATTTTTTCTGCCAAGCTTGGTCCAATATTTACAAAAAAATTATTAAAACCGTTGACTACCTCATCCTTATTTTCCTTCTTGACATTATTATCAATGAAATACTGAGGGTAACTCTGTTTTTTATTACCATTTTTGATAATGCTATTTAATATATCCCATATTCCTTTAATATTGTTTTTGTTATTATATAATATGTTACTATAATATTCCTTCCTACATACCCGTATAATATTAGTTAATCTATTTTTGTATTTCTTATATCTATTTTCTGCCTCTTTAGTCTTTAGTTTTATGAATTCTCTATACAGTGTATTTTTCTTATTACATGCATTTCGTAACCCTTTCGTCATCCATGGTCGAGCTTGGATTTTTTGTTTTCTGTAGTCTTGTTTAATTGGACAATTTTTATCATATAATGATGTAAATATTTGTAAAAAAGTTTCATATGCACTATCAACATCACTTTCACTGTATACCTTTTCCCAGTTTTGCTCCTGTAAATCCTTCTTTAGTGTGTTCATGTTTTCCTCTGTCCGCACTCGCCTGTATTTTATTTTCTCCTCTGGCTGATTCCGCCGATGGTTTCTATTATAAACGATGAAAACTGGTAGATGATCACTAATGTCATTGATTAATAATCCACTCACAGTGTTATTCTCAATATCATTGCTGAATATATTATCAATTAAGGTGGCACTATGGGATGTAATTCTGCTTGGCCTGGTGATTTTTGGATATAAACTCATACTGTACATTATACTGATAAATTCATCTGTTATTTTATGCTTATTTGGATTGAGCAGATCAATATTTAAGTCACCACAAATGAACACAGTTTTTTGATTAGTTTTTGAGAACATTTTTCCCATACAGTCAGTGAATGTTTCAATACTAGATCCTGGTGCTCTATATATACAGCTGACTAATACATTTTTGCTTTTTTCTTCACATATTTCAATAGTTATACATTCTAATAAGTTATCAATCACAGTTGTCATATTGTCTACTATTTTATAATCCATGTTCTTATCCACATACACAGCCACTCCTCCTCCACTCTTATTCTTTCTGTTTACACAATTAAATTCATATCCATCCAGTTCAAAATCCATTCCTTTATCTTCATTGATCCATGTTTCTGATATAGCAATTATGTTAAATATTTTTTTAAACTGACTTAAATGTTCTTTAATGTTGTTAAAGTTTGCATATAGACTTCTGCTGTTGAAATGGATTATTGATAATTTGTTATCCGTTTTAATGATCCGATTAAACTGTTCATCTGTATAATAGCAACAACTGTCATTGATATTTGAGAAGAAATTATTGTCCGGGTCTATATCGTGCTCCAAGTCCAGTACATTGTGGTCTGTGTATTTAAATGTTCTCAGTTCTACTTTTCCATGATCAGCAATCCTTTGAGTTATATCCTTCTTGTCTCCAGATGTAGATGAATAGGTAGTAGATGAATAGGTTCCTCTGGTCTGTGTCATGGTGTTGTGATGTGTTTGTGTCCTCATACCTTATTGGTCATATTTGTCCAGATCCTCACTTTAAGAAACACTATTGTTCATATTTGTCCAGCTCCTCGATGTTCCTTATTGCCATGACTTTTGCTTGTTCTGGTGATCCGTTCAGTTTGATGAATATTTTACAGTTTGAAGTCCATGTGTGCTGGATTTTTCCCTGTTTCTTCAAGAAGCGTGCTTTCCTGGCGATGTCGGCATTCCGTTTGGTGAGATGTTCATTGATGAATACGTTTGTCCCTTTCAGTTTTCTTCCTTGTTTTAACAGTGCTGTTTTGTGTTTTCTGTTGATGAATCTCATGATGACGGTTCGTTTATCACCGTCATTTCTCCGGGGCAGAGGGTGGCACGCTTCAATGTTATTTAAATCCATTTCTATACCTTTAGATAGGAGGAAATCAGCAACCTGTTTTTCCACAGAACTGACCTCCTGTTCACTGGGCTCCCCTCCGCTCTCATCTGTTACCGCCCGTGCGTAGGACCGTGGTTTGATATGAAGACCTGTGATGATGACGTCGTTAATTCTGGTGTACTGCTCCAATTCAGCCACTCTATTTTCCAGCTGCACCAGATGCCGGTCTTTCTCGGCATTCTGGAGCCATAATGCCTTCACCTCCTCCACCAGATCCATGATTGATTTCTGTTGCTGCTTCACAACAGAAATCTCCTCTGATAGAAAGTCCAGAGATTTTTTAATATTGTCACCTTCCTCCGCTGTCAGAACCTTCTTAGGCCCCATGGTCGGCTTATGAGCAGCTTGTTGATCGCCGATGTTAACAGCCTGAAGAAGGAGTCATATTTCTTCCCACCACTGTTGCTGCTACAGTAAAGACGGAAAAATGACAATAATATTCATGAAAATGCATGGCATAAAAAATACTCATAATTCAAGTTATACTAGGCTTATTAACAAAATTTAAAAAGTGCTATAATATTGCTCTCCATGTTCAACACGCTTTTAGAGGGAGCCTCAGAGTGCAGCAGATTGAGTATTACTGAGCTTACTAAACCAATTTTGTGTTCCAGTAATTAGTGCTAAATGTATTCAAATCAATAAAATGACAAGGGTGCCCAAATTTATGCACCCACCCAATTTTGTTTAAATAATTATTGCACACTTTCTGTAAATACTAGAAAGTACATTTCACTTCTCAAATATCAGTGTGTTTGTCTGCTATATGATATATTTAACTGAAAGCTCTGATCCAAACAACCAATGATTTATAAAGGAAAACCATGAAAATTATCAGGGGTACCCAAGCTTTTGCATACAACTGTGGCACCCCTTGGGCATATACTGTGGTGTTTTGGGATTGCCTTTCATTGCTATGCTGATGATACTCAATTGTACATGACAACAACTGCTGGTAATCTCACTCAAATAAAATCTTTAGAAGACTGTCTTACATCATTAAGAAGTTGAATGTCTAGAAACGTCCTACTTTTAAATTCTGATAAGACTGAAATGATGGTTCTTGGTTCAGCAAGACATCGGCATCAATTTGACCAGCTAGCTTGGTTCATGTGTCATACATCATACAGACAAAATGAGGAACCTTGGGGTAGTTTTTGATCCTGTGTTGTCTTTTGACTTCCCCATTAGAGATATTACGAGGACTGCTTTCTTCCATCTGCATAATATAGCGAAGATTCATCACATCCTGTCTATGGCTGATGCTGAGACCCTGATACATGCGTTTGTTTCTTCTAGATTGGATTATTGCAATGTTTTATTTTCTGGGTTGCCGCAGTCCAGAATCAGGGGTCTTCAATTGGTTCAAAACACTGCTACCAGACTCTTGACACGAAGCAGAAAGTTTGACCACATTTCTCCCATTTTACTGGCCTATAAAATTTTTCATGGACTGGCACCACTCTGTTAGGCTGATCTACTGAAACCCTACCTACCGGCCCAAGATTTGCGTTCACAGGATTCAGAATTACTTTGTGTCCCTAGGGTGAATAAAAAGTCATCTTTTCTCCTACAAATGAAACGTGTTGATCCATGCTTGGGCACACTTTGATACAACTGGTTATTTTTGTGCTCATGCCAGTTTCTGGGTTTTGGCGTATGCCAGGTTCCAGTCGGAAATCCACACAAGTCTTTGTACATGAGGCCTCAGATGATCAACATTCCCTGAGGAATCAACATCCACTGATTAACCTCAATCACATTCAATCCTCCTGTCTTCTTCTACTTCATCTCCTCAAACCTCCAGCCAGGATCCATGTGGATTACCTGCTGTTAAAGTCACACTTATCCACCTGATGTTAGGACTCATTCAACATATGCTCAGTTCATTAGATTGAAGCAACAGGACCTTCGTGGCTGGGACGACGGTGGGGATCGAACCCACGCGGCTCGCACAAAAGACCGTTCCTCTACCAGGTCAGCCAAAGTGGAACTCCCCGTTAGCCAAGCTAGCGGGAACGTCTTTTCAATTGGGACCCGGGACTTTCATCCCGCTACAATTTGTTTGAGTATGAAGCTGCAACATTTCTTCTTTTCTCTGCACAAACCTGAGCACATTTCATTTCTATGGACATTTTTCTCTGCCAGTGACCCACCAAAAGTTTCAAAAAAAGATTAAAGTACAGGGACTCAGAACATTTCATCTGTATTTAAGAGTGTGTTTCTGCTTTGGAACTATGATCTAATGACTTTGTGACTTGGAGTGTAAATCTGCTGGCAGGCTGTTTAGAAGGTTTATGTTCTTGTCATTTTAAATGATTTGTCTCCAGACTGTAGAACAGACAAAAATGTGATGTATAGCAGTGAAACAGAGACGTGTCAAAAATGATGAAAGCTTTGTTCCACAGAAGACATCTTGGACAGTGGACACAACTGACGTATCACAGCTAAAAGAAATGAAGAGAGAATAAGCACGGTGTTTTAAAAACGCACCAGGAGAAGAATTTATTTGAAAGCTAATGTTGTCTCAGCATGATTTATCAAAACATATACAGAAGACTAGGAGAATTCCGGCTCACTAAACTCTGATGATGAAATGAAAACATGTTTAAATCCAGGTTAGTTCAACACTGAGGTGAGAGTAGTTTGCATGTTCTTCCCGTATTTGTGTGGGTTTCCTCCGGCTTCGTCCCACATCCAAAGACATGCAGGTTAGGTGGACTGGAATCTAGAGGTGGGCGATACGGGGAATTTTGGAATTGATCAGATACCAAGTAAATACTGTGCTACCCTGAAATGTAACTTGTTCTTCCCCTGAACAGCAAACTGTGCTTCTCCTAGATGTAAACAGTGCTACCCTTAGATGTAACTTGTTCTTCCCCTGAACAGCAAACTATGCTTCTCCTAGATGTAAACAGTGCTACCCTTAGATGTAACTTGTTCTTCCCCTGAACAGCAAACTGTGCTTCTCCTAGATGTAAACTGTGATACCCTTAGATGTAACTTGTTCTTCCCCTGAACAGCAAACTGTGCTTCTCCTAGATGTAAACTGTGATACCCTTAATGTAACTTGTTCTTCCCATGAACAGCAAACTGTGCTTCCCTAGATGTAAACTGTGATACCCTTAAATGTAACTTGTTCTTCCCCTGAACAGCAAACTGTGCTTCTCCTAGATGTAAACTGTGATACCCTTAAATGTAACTTGTTCTTCCCCTGAACAGCAAACTGTGCTTCCCTAGATGTAAACTGTGATACCCTTAAATGTAACTTGTTCTTCCCCTGAACAGCAAACTGTGCTTCCCCTAGATGTAAACTGTGATACCCTTAGATGTAACTTGTTCTTCCCCTGAACAGCAAACTGTGCTTCTCCTAGATGTAAACTGTGATACCCTTAAATGTAACTTGTTCTTCCCCTGAACAGCAAACTGTGCTTCTCCTAGATGTAAACTGTGATACCCTTAGATGTAACTTGTTCTTCCCCTGAACAGCAAACTGTGCTTCTCCTAGATGTAAACTGTGATACCCTTAGATGTAACTTGTTCTTCCCCTGAACAGCAAACTGTGCTTCTCCTAGATGTAAACTGTGATACCCTTAAATGTAACTTGTTCTTCCCCTGAACAGCAAACTGTGCTTCTCCTAGATGTAAACTGTGATACCCTTAAATGTAACTTGTTCTTCCCCTGAACAGCAAACTGTGCTTCTCCTAGATGTAAACTGTGATACCCTTAGATGTAACTTGTTCTTCCCCTGAACAGCAAACTGTGCTTCTCCTAGATGTAAACTGTGATACCCTTAGATGTAACTTGTTCTTCCCCTGAACAGCAAACTGTGCTTCTCCTAGATGTAAACTGTGATACCCTTAAATGTAACTTGTTCTTCCCCTGAACAGCAAACTGTGCTTCTCCTAGATGTAAACTGTGATACCCTTAAATGTAACTTGTTCTTCCCCTGAACAGCAAACTGTGCTTCTCCTAGATGTAAACTGTGATACCCTTAAATGTAACTTGTTCTTCCCCTGAACAGCAAACTGTGCTTCCCCTAGATGTAAACTGTGATACCTTAGATGTAACTTGTTCTTCCCCTGAACAGCAAACTGTGCTTCTCCTAGATGTAAACTGTGATACCCTTAGATGTAACTTGTTCTTCCCCTGAACAGCAAACTGTGCTTCTCCTAGATGTAAACTGTGATACCCTTAGATGTAACTTGTTCTTCCCCTGAACAGCAAACTGTGCTTCTCCTAGATGTAAACTGTGATACCCTTAGATGTAACTTGTTCTTCCCCTGAACAGCAAACTGTGCTTCCCATAGATGTAAACTGTGATACCCTTAGATGTAACTTGTTCTTCCCCTGAACAGCAAACTGTGCTTCCCCTAGATGTAAACTGTGATACCCTTAGATGTAACTTGTTCTTCCCCTGAACAGCAAACTGTGCTTCTCCTAGATGTAAACTGTGATACCCTTAGATGTAACTTGTTCTTCCCCTGAACAGCAAACTGTGCTTCTCCTAGATGTAAACTGTGATACCCTTAGATGTAACTTGTTCTTCCCCTGAACAGCAAACTGTGCTTCTCCTAGATGTAAACTGTGATACCCTTAGATGTAACTTGTTCTTCCCCTGAACAGCAAACTGTGCTTCTCCTAGATGTAAACTGTGATACCCTTAGATGTAACTTGTTCTTCTCCTGAACAGCAAACTGTGCTTCTCCTAGATGTAAACTGTGATACCCTTAGATGTAACTTGTTCTTCCCCTGAACAGCAAACTGTGCTTCTCCTAGATGTAAACTGTGATACCCTTAGATGTAACTTGTTCTTCCACTGAACAGCAAACTGTGCTTCCCTAGATGTAAACTGTGATACCCTTAAATGTAACTTGTTCTTCCCCTGAACAGCAAACTGTGCTTCTCCTAGATGTAAACTGTGATACCCTTAAATGTAACTTGTTCTTCCCCTGAACAGCAAACTGTGCTTCCCCTAGATGTAAACTGTGATACCCTTAAATGTAACTTGTTCTTCCCCTGAACAGCAAACTGTGCTTCCCCTAGATGTAAACTGTGATACCCTTAATGTAACTTGTTCTTCCCCTGAACAGCAAACTGTGCTTCTCCTAGATGTAAACTGTGATACCTTAGATGTAACTTGTTCTTCCCATGAACAGCAAACTGTGCTTCCCCTAGATGTAAACTGTGATACCTTTAGATGTAACTTGTTCTTCCCATGAACAGCAAACTGTGCTTCCCCTAGATGTAAACTGTGATACCCTTAGATGTAACTTGTTCTTCCCCTGAACAGCAAACTGTGCTTCCCCTAGATGTAAACTGTGATACCCTTAAATGTAACTTGTTCTTCCCCTGAACAGCAAACTGTGCTTCTCCTAGATGTAAACTGTGATACCTTTAGATGTAACTTGTTCTTCCCTGAACAGCAAACTGTGCTTCCCCTAGATGTAAACTGTGATACCCTTAGATGTAACTTGTTCTTCCCCTGAACAGCAAACTGTGCTTCCCCTAGATGTAAACTGTGATACCCTTAGATGTAACTTGTTCTTCCCCTGAACAGCAAACTGTGCTTCTCCTAGATGTAAACTGTGATACCCTTAGATGTAACTTGTTCTTCCACTGAACAGCAAACTGTGCTTCCCCTAGATGTAAACTGTGATACCCTTAGATGTAACTTGTTCTTCCACTGAACAGCAAACTGTGCTTCTCCTAGATGTAAACTGTGATACCCTTAGATGTAACTTGTTCTTCCACTGAACAGCAAACTGTGCTTCTCCTAGATGTAAACTGTGATACCCTTAGATGTAACTTGTTCTTCCCCTGAACAGCAAACTGTGCTTCTCCTAGATGTAAACTGTGATACCCTTAGATGTAACTTGTTCTTCCACTGAACAGCAAACTGTGCTTCTCCTAGATGTAAACTGTGATACCCTTAGATGTAACTTGTTCTTCCACTGAACAGCAAACTGTGCTTCTCCTAGATGTAAACTGTGATACCCTTAAATGTAACTTGTTCTTCCCTGAACAGCAAACTGTGCTTCCCCTAGATGTAAACTGTGATACCCTTAGATGTAACTTGTTCTTCCCCTGAACAGCAAACTGTGCTTCTCCTAGATGTAAACTGTGATACCCTTAGATGTAACTTGTTCTTCCCCTGAACAGCAAACTGTGCTTCTCCTAGATGTAAACTGTGATACCCTTAGATGTAACTTGTTCTTCCCCTGAACAGCAAACTATGCTTCTCCTAGATGTAAACTGTGATACCCTTAGATGTAACTTGTTCTTCCCCTGAACAGCAAACTGTGCTTCCCCTAGATGTAAACTGTGATACCCTTAGATGTAACTTGTTCTTCCCCTGAACAGCAAACTGTGCTTCTCCTAGATGTAAACTGTGATACCCTTAGATGTAACTTGTTCTTCCACTGAACAGCAAACTGTGCTTCCCTAGATGTAAACTGTGATACCCTTAAATGTAACTTGTTCTTCCCCTGAACAGCAAACTGTGCTTCCCCTAGATGTAAACTGTGATACCCTTAAATGTAACTTGTTCTTCCCCTGAACAGCAAACTGTGCTTCCCTAGATGTAAACTGTGATACCCTTAATGTAACTTGTTCTTCCCCTGAACAGCAAACTGTGCTTCCCCTAGATGTAAACTGTGATACCCTTAAATGTAACTTGTTCTTCCCCTGAACAGCAAACTATGCTTCTCCTAGATGTAAACTGTGATACCTTTACATGTAACTTGTTCTTCCCATGAACAGCAAACTGTGCTTCCCCTAGATGTAAACTGTGATACCCTTAGATGTAACTTGTTCTTCCCCTGAACAGCAAACTATGCTTCTCCTAGATGTAAACTGTGATACCCTTAAATGTAACTTGTTCTTCCCCTGAACAGCAAACTGTGCTTCCCCTAGATGTAAACTGTGATACCTTTAGATGTAACTTGTTCTTCCCCTGAACAGCAAACTGTGCTTCCCTAGATGTAAACTGTGATACCCTTAAATGTAACTTGTTCTTCCCCTGAACAGCAAACTGTGCTTCCCTAGATGTAAACTGTGATACCCTTAAATGTAACTTGTTCTTCCCCTGAACAGCAAACTGTGCTTCTCCTAGATGTAAACTGTGATACCCTTAGATGTAACTTGTTCTTCCACTGAACAGCAAACTGTGCTTCTCCTAGATGTAAACTGTGATACCCTTAAATGTAACTTGTTCTTCCCCTGAACAGCAAACTGTGCTTCTCCTAGATGTAAACTGTGATACCCTTAAATGTAACTTGTTCTTCCACTGAACAGCAAACTGTGCTTCTCCTAGATGTAAACTGTGATACCCTTAGATGTAACTTGTTCTTCCACTGAACAGCAAACTGTGCTTCTCCTAGATGTAAACTGTGATACCCTTAGATGTAACTTGTTCTTCCCCTGAACAGCAAACTATGCTTCTCCTAGATGTAAACTGTGATACCCTTAGATGTAACTTGTTCTTCCCCTGAACAGCAAACTGTGCTTCTCCTAGATGTAAACTGTGATACCCTTAGATGTAACTTGTTCTTCCCCTGAACAGCAAACTGTGCTTCTCCTAGATGTAAACTGTGATACCCTTAGATGTAACTTGTTCTTCCCCTGAACAGCAAACTGTGCTTCTCCTAGATGTAAACTGTGATACCCTTAGATGTAACTTGTTCTTCCCCTGAACAGCAAACTATGCTTCTCCTAGATGTAAACTGTGATACCCTTAGATGTAACTTGTTCTTCCCCTGAACAGCAAACTATGCTTCTCCTAGATGTAAACAGTGCTACCCTTAGATGTAACTTGTTCTTCCCCTGAACAGCAAACTATGCTTCTCCTAGATGTAAACAGTGCTACCCTTAGATGTAACTTGTTCTTCCCCTGGAACAGCAAACTGTGTTTCCCCTAGATGTAAACTGTGATACCCTTAGATGTAACTTTTTCTTCCCCTGAACAGCAAACTGTGCTTCTCCTAGATGTAAACTGTGATACCCTTAGATGTAACTTGTTCTTCCACTGAACAGCAAACTGCTTCCGCTAGATGTAAACTGTGATACCCTTAAATGTAACTTGTTCTTCCCCTGAACAGCAAACTGTGCTTCTCCTAGATGTAAACTGTGATACCCTTAAATGTAACTTGTTCTTCCCCTGAACAGCAAATTGTGCTTCCCCTAGATGTAAACTGTGATACCCTTAAATGTAACTTGTTCTTCCCCTGAACAGCAAACTATGCTTCTCCTAGATGTAAACTGTGATACCTTTAGATGTAACTTGTTCTTCTCCTGAACAGCAAACTGTGCTTCCCCTAGATGTAAACTGTGATACCTTTAGATGTAACTTGTTCTTCCCATGAACAGCAAACTGTGCTTCCCCTAGATGTAAACTGTGATACCTTTAGATGTAACTTGTTCTTCCCATGAACAGCAAACTGTGCTTCCCCTAGATGTAAACTGTGATACCTTTAGATGTAACTTGTTCTTCCCATGAACAGCAAACTGTGCTTCCCCTAGATGTAAACTGTGATACCCTTAAATGTAACTTGTTCTTCCCCTGAACAGCAAACTGTGCTTCTCCTAGATGTAAACTGTGATACCCTTAGATGTAACTTGTTCTTCCCATGAACAGCAAACTGTGCTTCTCCTAGATGTAAACTGTGATACCCTTAGATGTAACTTGTTCTTCCCCTGAACAGCAAACTGTGCTTCTCCTAGATGTAAACTGTGATACCCTTAGATGTAACTTGTTCTTCCCCTGAACAGCAAACTGTGCTTCTCCTAGATGTAAACTGTGATACCCTTAGATGTAACTTGTTCTTCCCCTGAACAGCAAACTGTGCTTCTCCTAGATGTAAACTGTGATACCCTTAATGTAACTTGTTCTTCCCTGAACAGCAAACTGTGCTTCTCCTAGATGTAAACTGTGATACCCTTAGATGTAACTTGTTCTTCCCCTGAACAGCAAACTGTGCTTCTCCTAGATGTAAACTGTGATACCCTTAGATGTAACTTGTTCTTCCCCTGAACAGCAAACTGTGCTTCTCCTAGATGTAAACTGTGATACCCTTAGATGTAACTTGTTCTTCCCTGAACAGCAAACTATGCTTCTCCTAGATGTAAACTGTGATACCCTTAATGTAACTTGTTCTTCCCCTGAACAGCAAACTGTGCTTCTCCTAGATGTAAACTGTGATACCCTTAGATGTAACTTGTTCTTCCCCTGAACAGCAAACTATGCTTCTCCTAGATGTAAACTGTGATACCCTTAGATGTAACTTGTTCTTCCACTGAACAGCAAACTGTGCTTCCCTAGATGTAAACTGTGATACCCTTAAATGTAACTTGTTCTTCCCCTGAACAGCAAACTGTGCTTCTCCTAGATGTAAACTGTGATACCCTTAAATGTAACTTGTTCTTCCCCTGAACAGCAAACTGTGCTTCCCCTAGATGTAAACTGTGATACCCTTAGATGTAACTTGTTCTTCCCCTGAACAGCAAACTGTGCTTCCCCTAGATGTAAACTGTGATACCCTTAAATGTAACTTGTTCTTCCCCTGAACAGCAAACTGTGCTTCCCCTAGATGTAAACTGTGATACCCTTAAATGTAACTTGTTCTTCCCCTGAACAGCAAACTGTGCTTCTCCTAGATGTAAACTGTGATACCCTTAAATGTAACTTGTTCTTCCCCTGAACAGCAAACTGTGCTTCCCCTAGATGTAAACTGTGATACCCTTAAATGTAACTTGTTCTTCCCCTGAACAGCAAACTGTGCTTCTCCTAGATGTAAACTGTGATACCCTTAGATGTAACTTGTTCTTCCCTGAACAGCAAACTGTGCTTCTCCTAGATGTAAACTGTGATACCCTTAGATGTAACTTGTTCTTCCCTGAACAGCAAACTGTGCTTCCCATAGATGTAAACTGTGATACCCTTAGATGTAACTTGTTCTTCCCCTGAACAGCAAACTGTGCTTCTCCTAGATGTAAACTGTGATACCCTTAGATGTAACTTGTTCTTCCCCTGAACAGCAAACTGTGCTTCTCCTAGATGTAAACTGTGATACCCTTAGATGTAACTTGTTCTTCCCCTGAACAGCAAACTGTGCTTCCCATAGATGTAAACTGTGATACCCTTAGATGTAACTTGTTCTTCCCCTGAACAGCAAACTGTGCTTCCCTAGATGTAAACTGTGATACCCTTAGATGTAACTTGTTCTTCCCCTGAACAGCAAACTAGTGCTTCTCCTAGATGTAAACTGTGATACCCTTAGATGTAACTTGTTCTTCCCCTGAACAGCAAACTGTGCTTCCCCTAGATGTAAACTGTGATACCCTTAGATGTAACTTGTTCTTCCCCTGAACAGCAAACTGTGCTTCCCATAGATGTAAACTGTGATACCCTTAGATGTAACTTGTTCTTCCCCTGAACAGCAAACTGTGCTTCTCCTAGATGTAAACTGTGATACCCTTAGATGTAACTTGTTCTTCCCCTGAACAGCAAACTGTGCTTCTCCTAGATGTAAACCTGTGATACCCGTTAGATGTAACTTGTTCTTCCCCTGAACAGCAAACTATGCTTCTCCTAGATGTAAACAGTGCTACCCTTAGATGTAACTTGTTCTTCCCCTGAACAGCAAACTATGCTTCTCCTAGATGTAAACAGTGCTACCCTTAGATGTAACTTGTTCTTCCCCTGGAACAGCAAACTGTGCTTCCCCTAGATGTAAACTGTGATACCCTTAGATGTAACTTGTTCTTCCACTGAACAGCAAACTGCTTCCGCTAGATGTAAACTGTGATACCCTTAAATGTAACTTGTTCTTCCCCTGAACAGCAAACTATGCTTCTCCTAGATGTAAACTGTGATACCCTTAAATGTAACTTGTTCTTCCCCTGAACAGCAAATTGTGCTTCCCCTAGATGTAAACTGTGATACCCTTAAATGTAACTTGTTCTTCCCCTGAACAGCAAACTATGCTTCTCTTAGATGTAAACTGTGATACCCTTAGATGTAACTTGTTCTTCCCTGAACAGCAAACTGTGCTTCCCCTAGATGTAAACTGTGATACCCTTAGATGTAACTTGTTCTTCCCCTGAACAGCAAACTGTGCTTCCCCTAGATGTAAACTGTGATACCCTTAGATGTAACTTGTTCTTCCCATGAACAGCAAACTGTGCTTCCCCTAGATGTAAACTGTGATACCTTTAGATGTAACTTGTTCTTCCCATGAACAGCAAACTGTGCTTCCCCTAGATGTAAACTGTGATACCCTTAAATGTAACTTGTTCTTCCCCTGAACAGCAAACTGTGCTTCCCCTAGATGTAAACTGTGATACCTTAGATGTAACTTGTTCTTCCCATGAACAGCAAACTGTGCTTCTCCTAGATGTAAACTGTGATACCCTTAGATGTAACTTGTTCTTCCCCTGAACAGCAAACTGTGCTTCTCCTAGATGTAAACTGTGATACCCTTAGATGTAACTTGTTCTTCCCCTGAACAGCAAACTATGCTTCTCCTAGATGTAAACAGTGCTACCCTTAGATGTAACTTGTTCTTCCCCTGAACAGCAAACTGTGCTTCTCCTAGATGTAAACAGTGCTACCCTTAGATGTAACTTCCCCTGAACAGCAAACTATGCTTCTCCTAGATGTAAACAGTGCTACCCTTAGATGTAACTTGTTCTTCCCCTGAACAGCAAACTGTGCTTCTCCTAGATGTAAACTGTGATACCCTTAGATGTAACTTTTTCTCCCCCTGAACAGCAAACTATGCTTCTCCTAGATGTAAACTGTGTACCCTTAATGTAACTTGTTCTCCCCTGAACAGCAAACTGTGCTTCCCTAGATGTAAACTGTGATACCCTTA